>NC_079168.1:76334285-76556785 GCF_947568905.1 Ostrea edulis
GTATACAGGTAACAAAAAACCAAGACAATAAATTGATGAAATATGCGAGCTAGACTAGATTTCGCCTCTCGGTAACTTGACAATGTTACCCCCAACCACCTCTTTAACCTTTCCCGCCATTTGTTTACTAGAAGTATTTTACTTGGTTAAAAAATAGGGTTACATCATTTCAATGACAATGCAACAGGGAGAAGTCATTATGATCACCGGGGGGAAAATCTAAAGAGATATCTCTTTTTGAAAATTTAAAGAGATATCTCTCTAACTTAAAGAGATATCTCTTTTTACATCGGTAGAGAGATATCTATTTCTCTCTGAGAGATATCTCTTTCTCTCTGAGAGATATCTCTTTCTCTCTGAGAGATATCTCTCAAAGAGAAAGATATATCTCCCAAGCGTAAAGAGATATCTCATTTGTTTAAAGAGATATATCTTTAACCAAAAGAGATATCTCTTTTGGTTAAAGAGATATCTCCCTAGCGTAAAGCGATATCTCTCTAACTTACAGAGATATCTTTTTAACCAATAGAGATATATCTCTGGTTTAAAGAGATATCTTATTTTTCGAATAAATAGTAAAAGGGCTTGCCATACAGGAAGCTTATTCTTCTAATATATTTACCAAACAACGAAACATTTCTTTTAAAACTATAAATGTTATGATGTATGCTTAGCATGCAGACAGCTGTGGGTGTTTGGGTCAAGTACTTATCCATAAGCAATAGAGGAAATTCGAACCATGAATAAATATTTCTCTCCGACCTTTGTTCTTTTTACTTTTTTTTAAAGTCCAGGAAGCTTAACTACATGTGTCATTACGACAGAAAAATACTTTATCCACGTTTTGAAAATTATCTTATTCTACTGATTCATATTATGGGCAATGTTTTAACATTATAATCATGTCATTATATGCAAACAGGCCTGTAGAAAGTCAGTTTTATAGAAAGCGGGGGTGGGGTGGGTGGGGGTGGAACCAGGTCGAATACACCTCAAATAGTTCACTTTAATTGAAATGGAATCGAAGGTTATATGAATAAAATTAACTGATGACACCCCGTAGCAATGGATTCTGATTTTAGATTAATCTATAGGTTTACCCGCATACCATCTTCTTCCCAGCTTGAATGATCATATTCTTATAATTTATTTTGCATGAAGATAACTGTACACGTTTGAGTTAACAATGACACAGGCGCATGGGTTCACCCCCCCCCCCCCCCCCCTCCTCGCCAACATCACCCGAATAGCCTACTTGAGTTGCTTTAATTATTTTTGTTCAAAATTTCTCTGATGCATGTCACAATGTCTTGCCTTCCCCAAAAGGCCAAAATAATTCAAAATAAGCCTTTTTATTGAATACCCTTAATACCCAGTGATGGTATAAATTTATTAAAAGGGCTTATTTTGGACTTTTTGGGTATGCAACACATTGTTGATATTCATGAAAGAGATGTTCAACAAGCATACTTATAACTCAACTTATGTAGCTTATTCGTCCGGGGGGGGGGGGGGGGGGGGAGGGGGGGGGGCACCTGTGAACTACATGTATGAGGGGAAAATTATAATGTAATAACCGGTATTTCAAAAAGGGGGAGGGGATGGGAAAACTAACTGGGAACAAACCACCCATTTTAGTGTTTGATAAAATATCCACAGGCACCGGAAGTATCGACACTACTACCAACACCCATCCCCTTTATTCTTATTTTTTTTAGGCGATAATTTCTCTGAAATGTGTGGATTCCTTGTCTATCAGATCCCAATTTCGATTTATATAATCGTTTCACGCTTTTTGTAAGCTTTAGAGATTGGCCTAGCCTTCTACTGGTATAACAAATTGTATTCTATTATACCGGTAGAAGGCCAATCTCTATTTAAAGCTTACAAAATGCGTGAAACGATTATATATAAATCGAAATAGGGATGGGATCGACAAGGAATCCACACATTTCGGAGAATTTATCGCCGCAGAAAAAAAAAATCAGAAGGCGGGGGGTGTTGGTAGTATTGTCCATACTTCAGATGCCTGTACAAATATCTTCCTCACCCGTTTATTTTTTATATCCGTCTGGGTGTAAATAAAAGAGGAAATTCGAACCATGAATAATTATTTCTCTCCCATCTATGTTGTCTCTTTTTATATTTTATGTTTATATATTTTTTATGTTTCAGGAAGCTTAACTACGTGCGTCATTAGTCATTACCACAGAACACTAATTTATACTACGTGCGTCATTAGTCATTACCACAGAACACTAATTTATCCACGTTTAAAAAAAAAATAGCTGGTCCCATTGCTTCATGTTCTATGTATAATCTCAGGAACCGGTAATTTTGTCCGTGATAGTAATAATAGGGTTCTATACTATATCATTTCCTAATAAGTATTAGGGGGTGATATAGTATAGACCCCTACTATTATTATATTACAGACAAAATACAGGCTGATATAATATGAATCAGTGCATAAGATAATTTTTAAAACGTGGATAGATTAGTATTCTGTCGTTATCACGCACGTGGTTAAGCTTCCCGGAGCCTAAAAAATGTAAAAAGATACAACATAAATCCGAGATAAATATATATTCATGGTTCGAATTTCCTCCATTGTTTATATATAGATATCTGAAAAAATCAAACTAGAATCAATTGTTGGAGGGGTATCATCGGTTAATATGCTTCATATACGATTTCACTTTAAAGTATATCATGATGTGTATTCGTCATTATTTGACCTGGTTATCACATACAGTGCAGAATTAATATGTGGAAGCTGGAACAAGTCTTCTGTCTGCCTCCTTTCCCGCTTTTTACGGGCCTGTCTGCATGCTAAGCATGCATCATAACATTTATAGTTTTAATAGAAATGTTTCGTTGTTTGGTAAACATATTAGAAGAATAAGCTTCCTGTCATATTTTAAGTTTACATGCATGTACCCTCTAACCTTCAATCTATTGTGACCTACATTTTGATTGGTTAATTTGGATTTTGAATTTCGAAATTCGAATCTCGTATTTTGAATTTCAAATCTCGTATTTTGAATTTGAAATCTCGAATAAGCCTTCTGGGCTTTCGTAGTAAGGAGTTATTTGTAGTCGAAGCTATATATTGATCGATCAAAAAAACACAACCCTGTGTATAGCCTGCTGTTGACTTGCGTATTAAGTTAAAATCTGAAGACTAGATGCATTATCGTTAGTCTTGTGTTTAAAACACATTGGTACCTTTCGAAAAGATTTATCGATGATGTCACAGATAGATATGTAAGATATTGCAAGAGTGCCGTACTATGGCACCTAAAGCATGCGGATTAACTTCAAAAACACTAACGTAGTGTTTTCATATTGCAGAAGCAAGTCATTCGTTGATCATTAATAAAGCACTTCCTCAGCTTCACGCAGACGATGTTGTTGATCAACTATTCTTCGTAAAAATTTTAATATGCCTAGGTAATAAAGACAGTTATTTTGATCTGGTTCTTTGTAGCATACAGTGGATTCATTGGATTTCATTGAGACTCAATTTTCGTGGATTTCGTGGATAAGCGTATTCCATAAATTTCAAACCAAAACGAAACGTACAATTGTTTAATTACAGAAACCATATCCACGAAATCATCGCAACGAAACAATACAATTTCCACAATCCGCAAAGCTTGGCTCACACGAATTCAAATTATTCCACATTGGTTTGTATAATATTTTTGTAGCCGTTGTTTATTCTCAGGGGACAGTATTGATAATAGTGGCAGATCAAAAGTATTGATTATTCAATGTCAACTTTTACTATTCCCTTGATAAATGACTGTCTTCAACATTTAAAAATTCAAACATACGTTTTGCTGCTTCGAACTGCGCCTGGGCGAACCACAGACATGTAATACATGTACATTCGATAGAAGTCTCTATGAACTGCTGAAAGAAGAGAAAAGGGGTTTATCTTTTTAAAGTTAAAAACAAACAAATGAAAGGTGAAGATAACGAACAGTGATCAATCTCATAACTCCTATAAGGAATACAAAATATATAGTTGGGCAAACACGAACCCCTGAACACACCAGAGGTGGGATCAGTTGCCTAGGAGGAGTAAGCATCCCCTGTCGACCGGTTACACCCACCGTGGGCCCTATGTCCTGATCAGGTAAACGGAGTTATAAAACTAATCACCGAAATATTCACCGTTACTATTAGAAAGAATCACAAACCTGCATCATGGTTTAGATAATTGCAATAATCTCGACACTATGGATGACAAGGAAGATACTACACTTATTGATTAGAGTAAACAGATATCGATAATAAGGAAGGGGATGCACAATGTATAAACATATTGATTCTAGATAAAATTCCTCAAATTTTATTGAAAACAAAATAGTACAAATTAATGATTCATAATTATATTTTTGACAGTAATAAATACATCAGTTGTGAAAGACCATGCATTGCATATTTTGTTGAAGGGATTTTATATTAATGAGATGAATGACACGTGTTACAACAAATAAATCGAAAATATATGTCATAATAAGGACTTCCTATTTGAATTGAATTTTACGCGCTAAACACGAGAAGTGTTGCTTTTCACTGGGTCAAAAAGTATTATCATGATGTACTAAGGAAACTGAAAGTTGCAGCTATTTTCACACCTTTTCATACATTTTGATAATGCCACTCGTTTTCTACATATTGGTTTACGTCCCATTCAAGAATGTTTTTAAAAATCGTACAGAGACGTTTAACGGCTATCATAAAATGACATTTACAACAAGGTATCTTATTGAGTCTTAAATGCGTACTCTATAGTACATGTTCCACACTTCGAACAAAAGATTTTTGCCCCTACCAAATTTCTTAGTACACCTCTACTCCAAGTTTAATGGTTGGTTAACCCTACCATTGTATTCACAATTATCAAACCAATAGTTATCTATGATATGGAGACATGCCCTCTTGTTTTGGGGTTTCGTTCATTAGCGACACACCCAGGAGTCTAACTCGTCATTTGAAATAAATTGAAGAGTTTTATATTGCTTTATCAGCATGTTTCTATTGGTCGCTCAGGTCATTCAAACAGATCATAATAAAAAACCCAGACATTATACATAGTCTTGAAACATGAATGAAAATAGTTTGAATGTGTAAAAAAGATCATAATTTTGTTTGAAAACTACTCACCGTAAACCATCATCTGACCGTGGAATACAGGTAAACTTCCCTAGGCGGTACTATTTATCATTACTAGCCAATACAAAATCACACCAATCAAGATAAATTCTGATGATTTTGATAAATACAGAAGGATTATTATACCCGTGAAAAGTTTACCAACGTATATTCATCTATTAACTTTAGTTTAATCAAGATTATTTGATTTGATATCAAATAGTCAACTATTAATTTAGTACAGGTTTCTACCCGGGCTGTCACCCTGGGATCTTTTAACAATTATACTACAATGGTATTACCTTACGAATACGTTAGGGTACGACTATACTACGACACGAGTTAATTCACAACAAACAGTCCCTGGATGTCGCTCTCTTTTTCAAAATCCACCGAACAAGAAGGACGTTTTTTCCCCAACCCACCCACCCATTATATTATTAGGGCATAATTCTACTATCTGCTTTGCTGCTTTCTTTCTTTTTTTACATTGCAGAATACCACGTGACGCGTGCCCATCCTAGCCGAGAAGAATGGAACGCAAGCCATACCATGCAAACGCGTATTATGAATGTCATAGCTACCTGTCAGTGCCTCAAACAAGTTCTTGTCAAAACCATTTTTGTAGGGGATATACATTATTAATTTTTTTTGCTTCTATGGGATAAATTAATTGTCACAGCTAACCCCCAAAACAAAGTATACTTTATTGTCATAATTCAGGGTTTGGGGGCGGGGACTGGGGGATACTGTAGTGTAGGCTGGGATCAAGTGGCCCCATAACCTGGCGGTCTCCCCACCCTGCATATAAGGCAGGGAGCGTGGCTCAAATTAACAAATGTGTAGTTGTGCAAATATGGTAACAATCGTGGGTCATGGCCTGCCAAAGCTGGTCCCACCTCGACCTCGTTCAAGCGGATGGAGGCCACAGTCTGGTAAATGTAAAACCAGGTGGCGCTGGAGACAGGGAGAAGGGCGGTCCCACTTACACTGGTCCAGAACGCGGTAATCGTTCGGATCAGGCACTTGTGCTTACACTCAACCTCCTTTGTGCCCATACTGTCTTGGTACAATTGTATGTATCCCCCTGTCCCCCACAAAAATTGCGGCCTTTTCTTCCACTTACAAGCCTTGTTCCATTCCATATGTTGTATCGTGTAAATTGTGCTGTTGTACCTTTTGAAGCATCAATAAAGTCATGTTCATATTCACAGGTGTTATCATTTCAAGGCAATGCTGATGCATTAAACAGGCTTGGATCAGACTGGTCCATCGGACCACAATTAGGTTCAAATATCAAGAAAGCGGGCATGTGTTGCGGAATGTCTAGCTCAATGGATCTAATAATTAATGGCGGACAATGCCTGTGATATGACAACATCTTAAGCCAATATATTCATTGTGAAATCTAGATTACAATTTGCTGATTCATATGTCCTTGACCTCCAGACTGGTTTTGTTTCAAATATATCACTGAAGTGGGCCAACTATCGAATCTCAATCTTTCGTAACCTTTGCCAACTCAATCCATCACACCAACGTTTCCATCGTCAACTTCCCATATTTATGTTGTAATATTCCATTATCACCTTGCACATGGTGATACGAAAGAGTTTGTTCTACGTATAGTCAGTTTTTAAAATGAAGCAGCCTACTGACAAACACGTTGATGGTGCAGGCGTTTAAGTAATCATTTCGCAAATTCTATGGTCGTTATAACAATCTAGTTTGTCAATACAACTTATCATTTGGTCAAATGCTGTCCGACATTTTTAATACCGATAGTTAGGCCGTTCTTGGCACACTTATTTTGACTGCGGATAACTCCGTTTACCTGATCAAGATATAAGGCTCACGGCGGGTGTGACCGGTCGACAGGGGATGCTTATTCCTCCTAGGCACCTGATCCTACCTCTGGTACATGTATATGCAGGTGTCCGTGTTTGCCCAACTCTCTACTTTGCATTGCTTATATAGGAGTTATGAGATTGATCACTGTTCGTTATATTCGCTTTTCACCATAACATTCACGGGGGTGAGAATGCGTGATTTCCAGAATCCATCCTTCGCACGGTTGTGTTAAGGCAAGTCATACTCCATTTATGCACGTAAATCGCACAAACTTTAGAATACGTCATACGCAGAGGGAGGGTACATGTACATGAAACATTTGGTTCATAACACCATGACAATATGCCCTTCCATATGAGGTTATTAGATGACTGTCACGAATGCACCTTAATAGAAAATGCAAAAGTAATACAGTACCCCAGGCCAGGATTTAAACATTGCTCTAACTGGTGATCATGTAAAATATCCGTAGCTTATCAAACGTGCTACTGGAATCCTACCGCTTTAAGAAATAATTATTATTAAACATCTAAACACGAAACCATCAATGCTTGATAATTACACTGATGTTTTAAAGCTTTCTTTGAAAGGTTTCAAAATAGACGATATTAGCAGCATTTGTCGTGTACGCTTAGTTATGACATTTTACACGGTGTATAATAAGCTTTAGAAGTTTGCGGTGTATAGTGTGTTACATTTGCAGTTTTATTTCAGTATGTGACAGAGGAGAATCGGATCGACATGCTAAATCAAATGTTTGGTCTCTTTCCGTTAAACAAAATTGTCAATGAATGAAATCAACATACCCCCATAATATCAATAAATGCTCAGTGTTTCACATATATATTCCATATATCCCATGGTATATGTTTTGCCCCTTTGCCGAAAAATGGCTGAAATATTGTCATAAAAGTCGTACAACTGTAATCAATTAAAAACTCCACATTTACTCGTTATTTACATGACACTCCTAAGGCTCGGACTCCGGGTCTTTGAAATGACGTCATATCTATAACATGATGTAATCCGAACCAAAAACAATATATTCGTTCCAAAATGCAGAGGGATATTGCGTCCTTACCCCATGCGCCTTTGTTTACAATTAAACAAAATGTGTATTGGAGACTTTGAAAATACCTTTCTTAATTGTCTAGAATGCACCAGCTTTCGGGGGATTCGCCCTCTGGGCCACCACCATGGCTTTGCCCTGGACCCATTGGGGGCCTTAGAGCGGCCTCCAAACCCCCTGCCCTTTCTGCTTCCATATTTATCTTCCCCAAGCTACGCCGCTGAGCGCCGAGCATAGGGCTAAATTTTGTAGCCCTTCTCCGGCATTGGTGACGAGAGGGACGTTAAACAATATACAATCAATCAATCAATCAATCGATGTATAGTTATGACGTCACCAGTTTACTTTCGTATGGATCAGACACAAATTACGCGACATCAGTATAACATCTCGTATTTCTTTGGACCGTATTAGCTGCATGGTTTCAAACTTATCATTGTGTCAAATGCTGTCTGACGTGTTTCATACCGATTATTAGGCCGTTCTTGGCACACTGATTTTGACTACGGATAACTCCGTTTACCTGATCAAGATATAGAGCTCACGGCGTGTGTGACCGGTAGACAGGGGATGGTTTCTCCCCCTAGGCACATGCAATTTGAGGAATTAATGACTACAGTAGAAACATACTACAGTAAATCGGACAAATCTGTCTATGCAATAAATACATCATTCACTGGCGATCTGAGCCTTCTCTTCAGATTAATTTTGGGAAATAATACTTTTAAATTTAATTCAAAAGTTTATAAACAGATATTTGGATGTGTTATAAGGGTCTAAATGCTCCCCATCTGTATGCGATATCCGACTACATCAGATAACAAGTAAATTACAAACAAATTTCCAGGTAAACATCTCATAACGTACCACGTGCGTTATCATGTCAATGACTTTATTCTATTATGTTTCATGGTGAAGGAAAAGAAATCCGGTCATGATTTATTCGCTATAGCAAATTCTGCTCGTCCACTGCTTAAATACACATGTGAAATATCTGTGAATAAAATGCATTTCTTGGGCAGTACGGTGTATAAAGGAAAGTGATTTGAGGCAACTCGCATACTAGATTTGAAAACGTACATCAAACCTACAAATTGGAACGAAAAGGTGCACATAATCCTTCAGTTTATAAGGGATTTATAAAAGGCGAAACTATTTGCCATATTTACTGGTAAATTAGCCGACGAATATACCACTTCATCTTAGAATGTAAATTACTATCCATTTTACGGAAAGAATTTTGGGCTGCTAGATATTGTCATGTTCCAAATACACTGAAATGTAGTCAGCACCCCCGTCTACCAGTCATACCCGCCGTCTTTTAAGGTTATATGATATCCAAGATTTTGAACTCATCAAAGGACGTAGGATTTTGGGGTGTTTACGTGGAATTTTTTAAAATCATTTGATCAAACAACAGTGAAAGGTGAAGATAACGAACAGTGATCAATCTCATAAGTATTACAAAATAAATAGTTGGGGAAACACGGAACCCTGGACACACCATAGGTAGGATGACAATGTAAGTCGACCATTAATTCATGAAATGCAACTATTAAAAGCTTTTGAATTTTTCAAGTATAAAGGACTAAGACCATGTTTAGCTATATCGGCCCTGTGGTGTGTTAAAAAATAAAGCAGAATGAATTGAAAGAAAATTGTGATCATTTGATAATATAATCTTTATACCATCGCGACGTGCCAAGATTTCCCCGCCAAAACGTCAGCTTGTGGAATTCTATACAAGACAAAACCGGTATCGGTCTGGTTTTCTGCAGAAATCTCCACTTTTTTCAAATTTAGTTATATAATTCATATAAAACACGACCTTCGATCCAGAAACTGACTGTAGTCTATCAAAATCTATCAATACAAATAAATTTTGCACGAACGATTTTTTGGATCGAAAGGTGTGCTGTTGATGAATATCAACTTTGAATTAAATCGAGAGCAATCCGGAATTATTTATTTTTGTGAGATTTGTGGGTATTTTATTAATTATGTTGCTTTGAAAAATTAAAACAATATACTTATGTGGAGTCTACATCATTTCCATGCAGAATACACCCCTAAGCTATGTGGTGTTTTTATCACATTCTAAAAGCTATAGAATTTTAATGCGTAAACAAACGAATCTGCTGTCCGAGAAATCGGACCTTCAATGCTATAGAAAGTTTTTATTTAGACGACACCAACAGAATTACTAAGATCAAAATGAAAAGAATTTATAAAACATGCATTGATATAACTAAAACTATTGCCGACATATCGAAAGTATAACGTTAACTAGGGCAAGTAAATGTATGAAGGATTTTTCAACGTGTGACGTCATAGACTTCGTGGCTTACTGGTAGAGAGCCCGTCCTTCAATCGGGAGATCCGGGTTCAATTCCTACCCATGTCACAATTTTTTTTTTTTTAAATCATAATGTTACCTACATTTTTCTTGGCGTTATTGAAAAATTTCTTTCTTTCAAGACACTGAAGATGAAATTATACCTGAATACAAATAAAAATCAATAGGCCTATGCAATCACAGAACACCAAGAAAATATGCAAGGATTACAGATTACATTTTTTAAAATTCATTGAAAAAAAAACCCCAAAATACTTTATTTTCGGACTTGATTTTATTTCAAAGTATGAACCAGCAAAAGATAATGGAAAGGAAAGTTTTTCTAATGCATCTAATGTACAGAAGAAAAGTCAGAAAAAATGTGAATCCATTAGCTATTCGTCATTTCCTGCAGAGTAAGAACTTTCTTGTTGAAACCACCACATGATATATTGTGTAGCAAGTGTAGACATGTGTGTCAGTAAATTCACATCCAACAAAATTGTCACAATCAATCTCGGCCACTTCCTGAGACAAAGTCTCTACAGACAATTTCAATACCTCTCGACAGAACCAGGCCTGGGGTAATGGTAATTAAATGGCAGCCAGTTTCAATGTAATGGGGGTGTAATGGACCATTTTTGCATTACAAGTAATGGTAATGTAATGCATATTGTACTGCACATTATTTTCCATTACATTTACACTACTTCAAATATTTGATGATATTTTGAAGATTTAGAATAATTCATTATATTAGTGATTGACTGAAGCATTTGAAACATTGATGACAATCAAATGCAATGAATAACTTAATAGATATGTTTCCTAACATTGCTGAATATTTTGTGTACTTATGTTAATGTATAATTAAAAATCATAATACAGAAATAATTTTTCTGCCATTTCTTTAATATCTGACAGTATGTTATGTAAATGTGTAATGTAAATTCACTCTCAAGTAATGTAATACATTATATTTCAAAATAGGAGTAATGGTAATGTGAAATTTTCTAGGTAATGTAAGGTGTTACATTGCTATGTAATTGACCTCAAGCCTAGATAGAACACCTTCTCATGCATATATGCAAGTGCCTTGGACCCCAACTTGTCATTTCCTCTTTTGCAAGATTTTCAGCATTTCTTCATAGAGATCATAATTCCAACTGCAAGGTGTCCAAGATGATGAATTCAGACCTGACCAGTGTTTTTGACAATTTGTTAACTTTTGACTCTGCACTTTTCATCAGGACAACCATTCTTGAACTCATTCAAAAAGTACATTATGACATTCATAATTCAACATACAGATTTTCATTTGAATCATCAAATATGAATTCTTCCAATTAATAAACTCCCCCCCCCCAAAAAAAAAACACTTTAAAAACCTCCACAGGTATATTTCAAATGACAGAGAACCATGGTATCAGGATGTCTCTGGAAGTGCCATGGGTTAATAAGGTTTAAACTTCAGAGTC
Organism: Ostrea edulis; assembly: GCF_947568905.1. Taxonomy (NCBI): domain Eukaryota; kingdom Metazoa; phylum Mollusca; class Bivalvia; order Ostreida; family Ostreidae; genus Ostrea; species Ostrea edulis. Next base: position 76,346,185 of record NC_079168.1, read on the forward strand.
GACATGTTTCTTCCAAGAAATATAGTCTTGTTTGGATCCAGTTTTTCCAGTTTTGATATAACTGCCTGATACTGTACAATGTAGGTGTCAATCTGGTCCCCCTATTGTGGGAATCTGTTTCCACATAACTGCTGTATAATCTGGTACCTTGCTATTAGCAGGCACAACAAGGAAGCTATTCCTGCAGTGATGTCCAACACTTATATGCATGTGTCACTGATGCCACTATCATTGATGAATCTGATGGCAGTGATGATAGCATTATTGAGGAGTAGGAATATGGATTCTTGTCAATCTGATTCATGTCACCCTTGCCATCAATTTTTGCTGGACATATTATATCATCCTGAAATTCAAATTACTCCAGTATTATATCATTATCAAAACTATATCATAAATGAAAGGTGAAGATAACAAACAGTGATCAATCTCATAACTCCTACAAGCAATACAAAATGGAGAGTTGGGCAAACACGGACACCTGTATTATAATATTCATATAAAAGTTGTACTTTCATGCCCTCATGTATTTTCATTGATATAGAATTCAGAAAAATTACATTTATGTATTCGGTGGGAGATTGACATGTCTCCAACTAAACAATAGAGGACAGTTTAGCTACATGTACATTTCTGCATAAATAATTATATACACAAACATTTCATTTGAATTTGATTCCCCATCTAATAATTTTTGTTGTAGCTAATGTTGATATATTATCTTACTTCACAATTATCAGCAAATTCACAAAATATTTTTATCTTTCATACTCTTTCTTGTGGTAGATGTATGGAAAAATTTAATATTCAATAATATAAAGGAGATAAGCTAACAAAAAATTATATGCTTAAATCATGGTAGTACCTATGAAATTCAACATTCTCTGAGTGATTCTATATCTAATCCCAATGCAGGCATGTAAGTTGTAAGTGTAATTGTTGAAATTAAGTTTGACATGTTTACAATTTATCTTGAAATAAGGCATATTTAAGTTAGAAAACCAAACTGTTCTTATGATTTTCCTGGCTTAATGGTGCTTTTAATTAGTATTTAAAAATTATTGAATGTAAAAATCATTTTGACTTTTCTAATCCATGTTTCCGCGTAAGGCCAAAAAAAAAAAAAAAAAAAAAAAAAAAAATATATATATATATATATATATATGTTAATTGGTTTCCACTTTCCCAACCTACCCTAATTAAACATTTCTGTTGACCCTAACACATTTTTTTCTATATTCTCACAGATTTTGCAAATGTCATTACTACAACAAGAATATATTTATTGACTTATGAAGTTATTTATTATGCACTAATACCAGACAGATTCCAAAACACAGAAACAGTTTTTGTTTACAGTAAATTGAAGAAATGTATCGATTCATCATATAACTTTTATTTGATTACTAAATAATCACTAAGTTAAGTTTAAACATAGTAGAATACTAGAATACCAAATCATTCGAAAATTATTGAACCTATAACCCCCCACAGGCCTACATGTAACCCCAGTGACCTATACCATTATGGAAATATACATCTATATACAATTATATGTCTATTTAACCTATACAAATACTTTTTAGACCATACAATGATACATGGAAAGTTCAAAGTGTAAAGTGAGTCAAACATCATGTAAGAAAATTCAGATAGACCCGAGAAGGTCATGCACTCGGAATTGAAAATGGCATGATCGTGAAACAGCTGATTTTTCTGATCAGCTGATATACATACAATTTTAAATCTTAACAATATATAATTATAATAGATAAACAATTAATCTATGTTGACAACAGTTAACAGATTTGTTGTGGGATTTCCAACAGCCCAATGCGTGAATATGAGTTTATGTCAACACACCACAGGCGCACCATACTATTCGTTCCATGCGACTTGTTTATTATTTTTAAGAGCAATTGGTACACCTATTTGGTTATACAGTTTAACGAGTAGAGGTGAAGTATATTCATATTTCTAAAACTTACGTTGAAATGCGATGAGTACATCCTCTGCAACTTCCACGAACAGCGCAAACAGGCTAACGGCGCGGCGTGTGAAAATGGCCGAATGAAGGATTGAAAAATATGGTGTGCCATTCGGGCTATAAGTAAAATAACCTTATTGCGTATTGGGAAAGAAAATTTCTTTTTCAAGATCTTATTATATATTAAACCACTCATTGCATAATTATGTTTTACAATACGTTACCACTTCTAATAATATATAGCGACGTTGTATGACGCAATCTTAAAAAGTAGAGCAAATTATAGGATTTATACTAGTAATGTAAACCTAAAAATAGTGTTCTTTCACCAACTCTACATATAAAAACCAGTACATTATAGGAAAAGAACATGTTAGAGAATATTTCTAACAAAAAATTATTCACTTTGGACGTTAGGCCGAATTTTGATAAACATGGTCTTAGTCCTTTGTAAAACTCGCAAAAATAAATGTGGTTTCATAGGCAATTTTTGTAATAAATATAGGATTTTAAGCAAAATTAAAATATTTACAATAATTTCACAAAATTCATTTACAAATACGTTTTTGGGTATCCTATGTTCTTGAGGACACGTAACACAAACGTAAAAATAAATGCATGAGTTGATATATATTTTGTGACTGAGTTTTGTCATAAGTAAAATTATACAATTTCTTTAAAAAATAACGGGTCGTAAATTTTCTATGATGTCGAAAAATGAAAATATACTACCCCTCCCTATATACCGGTAACTCTACATGAAGTTTTCCCACTGTTTATTGAGAAATTGTAAAAAGGAATTACATTCAATGCCATAAAATATATTCATAATAATAGAAATTTCGATTTGATTTTTATTTGTGAAAAATCCTAACAATTGTCGTTAAAAGAATAAATAAAATACTGTATAGGGGAATAATTTTACGGGTTGTAATTATCGCGGTTTTTTGTTTGTTTTTTGTTTGTTTTTTTTTTGTTTTTTTTACATTTTAGACACATTTTCGGTTTCATAAATTCGCGGATTTTAATCATTATAAGCTTCCTCCCCATTTTAAACACATTGTTTATTAAAGAATAATAAAAATATTCACAGTTTCTTACATTCGCGGGTTTGTCAAGACCACGAATATAGCGAAAATTACCACCGCGATTTATTTTCCCCCATTCAATACTAACAGATCCATGGATTTGTTTTTTAGCAAATAGAAATATTTTGGTATCATAGAATCAAAGTACACAACTAGTAACCTGGACTCATCGACACCCCCAAAGTGATAATTCTACAATATGTTTAATGACACTCTTTGTTCCACTACTGGTGTTGATCCTTTACAGTACCAAACAGCTTCTACGTATTCTTCCATCTAACTCGGTGTGTCTCCTTTGTGTTTGTGTTGATCTGAATCATTCTGGATGCTACAAGTCTGAAACTAAAGTTTGAAATGCTAGAATTAAGACGAAACCGTGCAGGTATTATACAACATATAAAATAAATATCTAACGTCTCTTTAATATACAGTGTTTCTCGTGCACTAACTTTAACACTTTTCTACATTTTAACGCTACTCTCACCTTTGATCGCTAAGATTAATGACAACCGTGGCCTGAGGATGCTGTTGAAGCCTGTGGTTGATGAAATCATTCACATGATCAGGATAGTCTACCCAGAGGCCTAGAGAGTCCCTCCACTGCCAGCACCGACTAGAATCTGTGGAAAAGATTTTAGAACTCATGTTTTGCAGTAGCGGCGGAATCTATTTCTTTGCTTGGTATTGGTTCGATTTTATGAATTTTATTTCCATAATTAGAAACTGTTGCTTGCTTACCTCCAGTGGCATTGTTTTGTATAACATGCAATGTGTTTTGAAATTCATTTGGACTAACGGGTTTTGTAATATCCACAGAACGCCCCACTTCTCCAGTCTGTAAAGCATTGTTTGGACTAAGATTGTTTATAGAATCAGTTTGTAAATCATCGACTTCGATAGGAGAACGGGGTTCCGAACTAGAGTCAATCGCATTTGTCCTAACAGTACTCGCTCCTTGGCCCGTTCGTATGTTTAATTTAGATCTGTAGAAATCTTTGGTTTCAGTTGAATCAACTCTAGCTTCATTATGTAACATGTCATCATTTGAACAAAGATCTGATTTTTCAGTAATACATACTGAAGTTTCCGTATCATCTTTATTTCCATGTCTTTTATTGGGTTTATTGTAGTGTGATCCCTTCGCAGCACAATCACCTGTAAATTGTCAGATATCCATACATATTTGTAGGGAAGTAGATATTTGTCTAAACGAAGGCGCTGTGTTTATGGTGTTTTATTGTGTTAATCATTGAAGGTACATTTCAGATCACGAACCCGTTAAATCAGTTGAAGGAAGACCGTGGAGTGAATCAGACATTCCTGATGTACGCCGTTGTTCTGTTACAGCTTTCTTCACGTCCGGGGAAAATGGGTCGCTGCAACAAATAAGGATAATTCAATTTGAACTCGTGATGCAATCGATCAATATGTAACTTATCTAACAAGTATGTGGTACTACAAATCAATCTACAAGTTTTTTCGACTTATAAACATGAAGTAAATCAAGCAACTGATTATTTTTTTTATATTTATAAAAAGGATTTGAAATCGTGATGCAAATGATCAACATGTAACTTATTTTGACTTATAAAGGTCGTATTACAAATCAATCTACAGGTAATATATTTTGAATCGTAAACGTGATGCAAATCAAACAAGTTGGTAATATATTGTTAAAGTTTCACTCGAGAATTTTTCGCTCATTGAGACGTCACCATTGCCCGTGAAGGGCTCCAAAATTTAAGCCTATGCTCGGCGCTCATGGCATTTAAGCAGAGAAGTATCTTTAACGTGTCTCAACTGCTGTGGCACGGGACCTCGGTTTTTAGTGTCATCCGTAGTACCGGCCCATTTAGTTGTCTCTTACGACAAGCATGGGGTACATTAAGGACCTTTTCACTCGGATCCTCACGGGACGCAATTACATGCAACAGGTGATTTTTTCTAACTTAATGTATTTTAACTTACTTTAAATGCAATACAAATCAATCTACAGGTCAGCCTATTTCAACTTATAAGAATGATGCCAGTTGATTTACATGTAAAGCTATTTCAACTTATAAATGTGATGCAAGTCAATTTACAGGTAAGAGTATGTCAATAGTAAATTAGCTGTAAATCACTCGAAGGTTAGCTATTCAACATTTTAAACGCGATAGAAATAAATATACAAGCGATAACTTGATATACATGTACCAAACTTCAATGTCGTATTTTCCGTCGTATCCGAATCTGTAGTTACCCATTCGTCCACAGGGCCATCGAACCTGAAGTCAGGCGAACAACAATGTTATTTAAAACAAACTTTTTCACTACATATTGGTACTTTTTTTTGCAATTCACATACATTTATAACTTCTAACAAGTTACAAACCATAGACATCATTATAGATAGCGTGTGTTGGAATATGTAATATATGACAACTTTAATAATTAATGTAACCATTGGCAAACTGTTTGATTTATTTGTCGTACGTCACCTTGGAGAATGTTTCACTGAGTAGAGACGTCATCAGATGAAGTACCACAAACTTTGACTTAAGCATGACGCTTACGGCTTCAGTGATTACATGTACATCTCCCACAAATAATTCAAAATGCACATCCGAATGATTATTCAAAAGTCAGGGTTCTTGATCGTTGGATATATATTATAGACAAAACATGTACATGTTGCCCTTAGCCTAGAAAACTAACGTAAACGCTGGCGTTATCAATGAGCTAACATAGACAAAGCATAGAAAACTAACGTAAACGCTGGCGTTATCAATGAGCTAACATAGGCAAAGCATAGAAAACTAACGTAAACGCTGGCGTTATCAATGAACTAACATAGACAAAGCATAGAAAACTAACGTAAACGCTGGCGTTATCAATGAGCTAACATAGGCAAAGCATAGAAAACTAACATAAACGCTGGCGTTATCAATGAGCTAACATAGACAAAGCATAGAAAACTAACGTAAACGCTGGCGTTATCAATGAGCTAACATAGACAAAACATAGAAAACTAACGTAAACGCTGGCGTTATCAATGAGCTAACATAGACAAAGCATAGAAAACTAACATAAACGCTGGCGTTATCAATGAGCTAACATAGACAAAGCATAGAAAACTAACGTAAACGCTGGCGTTATCAATGAGCTAACATAGACAAAGCATAGAAAACTAACGTAAACGCTGGCGTTATCAATGAGCTAAAATAGACAAAACATAGAAAACTAACGTAAACGCTGGCGTTATCCATCACTCGGTAAGCTGTTCCTATAGAACCCTTCCCGCCGTCCTGTTCTTCCCATTTCCAGTCAGGGCCTTATAGAAATAAGAAAGGTTAACATTTTGTTTAACAAGACTTTATAGATTGCAAATGAATTAATTCAAAGAGAAATAACACACAAAAGAACGCACTTACAAATGAAAAGTAGAGGTTATACACAATATAATTTAGATAGTGAAAATTTCCAAATTTGCCTCAGTTATTGAATAAATGAAGTTTTAGTCTAAAGTAGCCTAAAACATTTTAAAAAAGACCTGTCCTACTTGAATCTCGATCTACAAATCAGCAATTAGATTTGAAAAGACAAGAAAATTATCGCTGATATTTATTTTTCCTTTGTGTTGTGAAATCATCCAGTATTACGATCTGTTATTTCTCTTGAATGACGACAGTTGTCGTGAATATGATCTACTCGCCATTTAATTTTTCTAATAAAATACTTGCCCCTCTTTACAAAACACCCAACAGCAACAAAACCATCAATAGAAGTTCTTGGTTCCTCACAAACCACAATATCATATACTTCGTTTATTCCGTAGTTGTAGACATACCGCTCCCCAGTATCCCATTCCACAAGAACAACACCAGCTGTCAACAAAAACAAAACAATATTGGTTCTGCACATTTCTGTATTATCATCTAAGATGGACACAATTTAAGCAAATAACAAAAGTTCATATTTTTAATTACAAAGCATTCTAAAGGTACATCGATATCGCACTAAGAATGTCAACGTTTTGACCTACCTTTAGTTGTGTGTCTTTGACATCCCTTGCATTGTTTGCATATGACTTGATGTACAATGTGACTTTGTATACCTTGTACTGTGTGACTTTGCCTTACGATGCACTTTTACTTGCCTTGTACTGCACGTCTTTCACTTATTCCATGTGTACTGTTGAATTACCTATATCCCCGTGTCCAACTATAGTTCCATTTCCCCTGTTGTCTTGGCTCTGAAATCTCCAGTGGGGGCCACGGCAGACTCTTGTACCAAGACTGGGGACAGTGGAATATTTTTCTTTAAAAACGTCTTCATCCATTTTATTTTGAGTTCTGAGAATTCTTTCTCTATTTTGTATCAACTCGTATATGATATCCTGAAAATTATACATTTCATCAAGCAATATCGATCCTGATGACAGCAAGCTCTATATAGTTTAATCATTGTTCAGGTAAAAGTAAACCACAGAAAGTGCTCCTAATCATATTCTCAATATTGACTGAAAACTATGGAAAGCTAACCGGGTCAAAATCATATCCCTGTAACTCTATTTGTAATTACGCACTGTAGCATTCATTTAATGTTAAATGTAATTTGACAATCGCAGTACTTATCATCAATCTAGTGCGTATCTATATATCATCAAAGAAGTGTAAATGTGACTGTATAAAGAATTAAAGTACAAGAATTTCACACAGTATGAATGAAATAATGGAATTTTGTTGGATTTTGATCTAATAAGATAATGCGACCTTTAAGATATTGCAACCTTAAATGATACTAGTATACAATATATCTTCGTAGTCTTTGATGCTCAGTTGCTTGGAATTCCCTTGGGCTCGTATTGTGCTCCTTTATTAGTTGACTTGTTTTTTTATTTTCACGAAGTAGACCATATTCAAGAGCTTTTACATAAAAAGAGAAAATCTCTTACAGTGGCCTCCAACTCAATATTCAGATATATTACCAAAGTTTTATTTATAAGAATAATTATTTTCATTCATATTTTCGTTTGCCTGAAGCTTCGATATTTTGTTGATCATGGATGCTCACTGCAAACTAGCGGTTGTGCTATGTGAAAAGCGGGTTGCCTTCGGTTTCCCGTATTTATGTAGCAATATTCCGTTATCACTTGCATATGGTGTTTATGTTTCTCAACTGATTCGATACACAATTAAGAACTTGTTCTCCGTATGATCAGTTTTTAGATCGAGACAGGCTACTGAGAAACAAGTTGTGGTCAGTATCTTCTTATGTCTATTTTAACCCTGGACCTTTGACCACGTGACCTCAAAATCAATCTGGGTTATGTTCTCCTGAAGATGTACCAGTGTACGAAGTTTAATATCTGTCAAACAAAGAGTTCTCTAAACATTGAGGGTCAATATATTCCTATGTCCAGTTTGACCCTTGGCCTTTGACCATATGACATCAAAATAGGGGTCACCTACTTGTTGAGTGTACCAAGTTTCATGTCTGTGAAGCAAAGGGTTCTCAAGATATTGAGCGGACAGTGTCTTTTATGTTCAGAGTAGATTGACCCTTGACCTTTGACCATCTTTTGACCTAAAAAACAATAGGGGTCCTCTTCTAATCATAACCAACGCACATAGGAAATATCATTACGATCAAGTGAATGGTTCTCAAGATATCAAGAGGAAAACATGTGGTCTACCGACCGACCGACTGACCGACATACCGACCGAGAGGTGCAAATCAATATGCCCCACTTCTTTGATTGGGTTGGGGGGTCATAAAAAATAGAATACTACAAGGGTATGAATAAAAGAAATACTAAAAAAAACTCTATAAAAAAAGAAATAGAATACTGAAAGGTATTTTACAAAAGAAAAACTAAAAGGCTAAAACAAATACACATATATAGAGTACTAAAATAAAATAAAGTAATACTAAAAGAATATGAAAAAGAAATACTAAAATGGAATGCTAAATGGGTATTGAGAAGAAATACTAAAAGGGTTTTAAAAACTGCTGAAAGGTTACGAAAACAGAAATAATAAAGGGGTCTAAAAATAATATACTAAAAGGGCATAAAGAAGAAACACCGCACGGGTATATAAAAGAAATACTACAAGTGTATATAACAGAAATACTACAAGGGTATAAAAGAAAAAAAATTAATACTAAAAGGGCATAAAAATGAAATACTGAGTGATATTAAAATGAAATGCTAAGTGATATAACGATGGCATGAAAATGGTATAAAAATGGAATACCAAATCGTCCTCATCATATGTCTCATTAGGAATTACGAGATCAGCGACAAATCTCAAGTTTTGTCTTTCAATCATTTTCTCATTTCCTGCCTTTGAAATAAAATCCGCTGCTACCTGTAATAATATGTTTAAGTTTTAACTTTTGATCGCTAATTCTAAAGTTCAGAAACACGTAAAGACTGGATAAACAATGTAATAACATATTGACATATGAATGAAATAGAAAGTTACATGGTGGATAATGTAACGTCCAAAACACTTTGCTTTACGAATCTCCAAAACTTTTCCTCCATTAGACAGCGACGATATTGTCTGCAATAAATCCTGCAATATAAATGGGCGTCACAAGAAAAATAACATGTATCTCAAACATCTATTTCATTAATGTACACAAATCGGACAAACGCATAAAAAATCATCAACAGTTTCATAGCAATGGATTTCATTTACTGTTTCAATTTTGATCGCGTTGTAGTCTCCCTTAGAGGTTTCGAATCCAATTAGCGATGGTATGTAAATAATTCACTATGACAATACATCACTAGGTGTACAGTGTGAAAGGTGAATATAACGAACATTGATCAATTTCATAACTCCTATAAGCAGTACAAATTAGATAGTTGGGCAAACACGGACCCCTGGACATACCAGAGGTAGGATCAGGTGCGTAGGAGGAGTAAGCAACCCCCGTCGACCGGTGACACCCATCGTGAGTCCTATATCACGATCAGGTAAACAGAGGTATCCGTATTCAAAATAATTGTCAAGAACGGTCTAACAAAGGGTATGAAACACGTCAGACAGCATTATGTATTGAAGACAATATGTGAATTTAACTGGTGATTGCATCTTTCCTTATCCTTGATTACAACACTTAGTAAATGTATTTGAAACTCGTAAAGATCAAGGTCACTGAACTCTTCCCTGTCAAGTTACTCTGTTTAGATAACACTAGTAAAATGGAACATATATAATATCAAGTGGTCAGAAAATAGGATAGTGATGATAAATAATGATCGTATATGTTACATCATATTATATTCTCATAAAAGTTGTAAGGACGGCTTTCTCTCACCAAGTTAGATGTAGCAATTACTTAGTTAAAGCTTTTTGGTCCTCAAGTTTGGAGTACTAAACACGTAGATTTACATATTTTCTGTACATGAATGGCAGAATGAATCATTATACATTCATATCTCTTTCGTATTTGACCAGTTACCCCATTATACACACACACACACACACACACACACACACACACACACACACACACACACACACATATATATATATATATATATATATATATATATATATATATATATATATGTATTCAAATTGTTTTGTTTTTAATTTACAAACAGTGGACAACCTACACACAAGAAAAAAAGGAAATAAAAACACGGCCGAATTTTGGTCTGTGGAAGATAAAAAATATATATGTACAATAATAATGACAAGTTTGTTTACATAGCAGTTTACTTCTGACCTCTGTGTTAACAATCAAATAAAACAGATTTATAATGCTTGAAAATGTTTATAAATCATATAAAGTTTTGCATTTGATGGAGCGTTTAATGCAGGTTTGTATCCTCGAATAAACAACGTTTCTTTAGTTTCACACTCCGTTTCCGCAGTATCCCTCAGGAATTTGTAAAAGGGGAAAATGGTAAAGTTCGGAGAGAAATTTTTGGCACAGTTTCGAATGTGTTTACTGACTTGAGTACATTGGTATTTTGGTTCCCTTATTTGTTGACGGTGTACAGTCATCCTGTGTTGTAGGGTGTCGCCTGTCTGGCCGATGTAATTTTCTCCACAACCAGCGCAAGTTATCACATACAAAAGGTTGGAAGAAGTGCATATCACAAACCAAAAGTCGGCTGTGTTTTTATTTCCTTTTTTTTCTTTTCTCATGTATTATTTCATAACGTTGTATCATGACGTCATAATGATCTTTGTTAAAGCATCAATACAATCAGTCAGGTTTGACGTCATAGTTAAATCTATTATGTGTAACTAAGCAATAATGTCATAACTCCTGAAAATTGAAAATGAAACCAGTTGAATTATTTTCGGCATTCTAATTTCTCTTTATTATACTATTACTTGTGGGATGTTTACTTATATTTTGGATATATATATATATATTTATGTATATATATATATATATATATATATATATATATATATATATATATATATATATATATATATATATAAACATACATATATATATATATATATATATATATATATATATATACATAGATAGATAGATAGATATAGATATATTTATTCAATTTGTTTTGTTTTTAATTTACAAACAGTGGAGAACCTATCAACAGATAAGCGAAATATATTGAATTTGTGAGTCTTCGGTTCGCCTCAGGCTTAAATGAATGCTCGACGGTATGTCTTGCGAAATGGGAATGTATTTTAGAGATGTTTAAAATGAATAGTTTGAGGCAGGAAAGCAAGAACACAGCAATATAAGACTCAAATCGTGCGGAGAAAAAAAGTTGTGTTTTTAAAATGGATATATCTACAGATCTGTGGTTTACCCCAATCTTTCCCAAAGAGCCACAGTTCTGCAGACGCATGTATATTTGTATATGTGATGGAAATAAACGATCACCCGGTTAATTTATTTGTATTTTGCTTAAATAGTCCTAAGATCAAAAATCAAAAGTAATGGGAGAAAGCCTACGGTAGAAACAATAACCAGATTTCTTAAACATGAACTTATATTTACATCAATGCATGTGGATAGAAAGGTTTGAAACAAAATTCTGCAACGATGTGCTATTGTGACGTCACCTGCATCGCTCATGAAAAAATACTAATGCAATTAAAAAATCAAAATTTTATTGATCCTCATTTTGTATGTAATGACTTCTTGTCATATATATTACTTACGTAATTGGGGTTTTCTCCGACTGGAAAACAGAAAATCGGATGATGTACTCCTATTCGATAGGTATGCGAACAGAGGGTTGCTATTAGCTGTATAAAGAGAACTTATTCATTATTTACACCCCAGTATGCATGAATTGGCAAGTATAAAAGAGAGACGACAACAACATGTTGAATATTCGGAAAGGTTTTAAAAGCCATTTTTGGAGTAGAATGACTCAATAATCATCATATATGATGCACACCCCGTTCTAATGCTAGCGAGTTGTTACATGTAAGTCAGACGATTTACCAGTATTGCTATCTTCGGGATTACTATCTTCCATTACTGGTAATTATATTTGTAGTTCGTCGTCCGGCGTTAACTTTTGTACATTTCTTACCTTATGTTAGAAAATGCATAGCCAATTGTCAACAAAATAGCAGGTAATCTTTTGGTAAAGAAACCAAACCTTAAGAATTCCCTGTCCTTTGGAGGCTTTCTAGAAAGGACTGAAAGCTTTATAAATTGGTTCAAATTTTAGACATCTTCACTGCTGGACATCTAGCATAAATGTGGGTGCATAGGTACGCTTTGACAGCCTCTACCAAAAATTGTTGATCCGAAATTTATACCTAAAAACGCGGTTATATAGAAAATGCTTTCAATATTTGAATATTTCTACAAACCCAAAAGCTAGGAAAGACATTGGGTATATTGTCAAATTTAGCATGGAGTCCTATATTCAAATTCTGAAAGTTAGCATATAGGGAACAAATGATGTGTATAGTTATATTGAGCATATAGCCATCTACCAAACTTATGAAGTTCTTTGATGAGGGCAGAGCTAAGGTATCATGACGGTGCAGTAATGATCCTACTGAGAAAATCTGGTTATTTGAATCTATGAAAATTCTCTGTATTCCTGCGCATTAGGACAATAACTATATGTGTAGTGACTATGACCAGAATGCTTCTTCCAAACTTGTGAAACTTATAGCCCTACTACATCCTGAAAATGCATCAAATATTTGAATATCTGTCTCTTATTCCTAACATCTACTACACATCAAGGGTACATAGTTATAAATGCATACATACGTAGGATTTCATAGCAGACGCAATATCTATGTAAGAACGTTGGTTATATGGCCCTATGCCAACTTGTAGTGCTATGATTCATAAACTGAAAATGCATTACATCTTTAAATATACACTTTACTCTTGAAAACTTATCATAATTTGCAAAATGTTAATAATCTGACTGTGTGTCATGACCCTGAATCAATGTCATTTCACTTTTTAGGTCACCTGAGCCAAAGGCTCAAGTGAGCTTTTCTGATCAGTTATCCGTTGTCTGTTTGTCGTCGTCGTAAACTTTTCACATTTTCATCTTCTTGTCAAGAACCGCTGGGCCAATTTCAGGCAAACTTGCCAAAAAAGCATCCTTGGGTGAAGGGCTTTCAAGTTTGTTCAAATGAATGGCCATATCCCTTTCAAAGGGGAGATAATCACAAAAAGACAAAAAGACGGTGGGGTCATTTAAAAATCTTCTTCTCAAGAACCACTTGGCCAGAAAAGTTGAAATTTACATGAAAGCTTTCTGACATAGTGCAGATTCAAGTTTGTTCAAATCATGTCCCCCGGGGGTTGGAAGGGGCCAAAATAGGGGATCAAAATTTTACAAAAAAAAAATGTAGGAAAAATCTTTAAAAATATCCTCAAGAACCACTGAGCCAGAAAAGCTGAGATTTACATGAAAGCTTCCTGACATAGTGCAGATTCAAGTTTGTTCAAATCATGGCCCCTAGGGGTAGGATATAGAAATATAGAGTGAAAATCTTTAAATATGAGCCAAGATGACTCAGGTGAGCGATGTAGCCCTTGGGCCTCTTGTTTAAAAGTTGTATTAGCTTGTTTCAAAATTCCCTTACCAATACTGTTCGATGATTCTGTACAGATATTTACAATTGAAACCATCGTTGTTTGAACTTCAAAAGGAAATAATTATCTGTCATGATTAAGTAAATGGGAGATATAAGGGGCTTTTAGTACTTGGAACGAGAGTTCAGAAGAATTACGTCAAAGGTGAAGATAACAAACAATGATCAATCTCAGCTCCTATAAGCGATACAAAAATAGATAGTAGGGGGAACACGGACCCCTTGACACATTAGAAATCAGGTGCCTAGGATGAGTTAGCATGCCCGGTCACACCCGCCGTGAGCCCTATATCTTGATCAGGTAAACGGAGTTATCTGTAGTCAAAATCAGTGCGCCAAGAACGGTATGAAACATGTCAAACAGCATTTGACCCAACGATAAGTTGTATTGGTAAATTAGATCGTTATAACGACCATAGAATTTGCGAAATGCTGACTTTAAACGAGACTGTTGAAACCCTGTATCATCAACTTGTTTGTTAATTGCTTGCTTCAATTGAAAAACTAACCATACGCAAAACAAGTTCTTGCGTATCGAATCAGTTGAGATATATAAACATCATCAGTAGTTAATAATGGAATATTGCTACATAAACAGGGGAAGTTGACGATGCAGAAGTTGAAATCATCGCGTTTGTCATAAAGTTGAGTCGTTAGTTTGCCGTTAATATCTACTTTCAATAAAATATCTAAGTATGAAACACAATTGGACGACTCTGTGGTGTCTTACTTCGAGTTCAAGGGATATATCGAATCGACATACGAATGAAAGTTATTATTGTTAATTGATGAAATGTCGTCGATATATATAAATGTCGAATTGAAGGCAACAGGAAGAACTTTCTTCTTCTCACGCGGGTATGTTAAGGCAGGTCATGCTTCATTTATGCACGTAAACTGCAAAATTTTTAAAATCTGTCTTACACAGAGAGAGGGAGCTACTAACTCTTAAAAACTATTTTGGTTGTTTACATGAGAACATTTTGTATCATAACAACATGACAAACATGCGCTTCCGTATGACGTCATTGCATGACTGTTATAAATAGATCATGGAGGTACCTTAATAGAAAATGTAAAAGTAGCACATTATCCCAAGATTTAAATATTGGTCTAACTGGCGATAATGACGGTAAAATACCCATAGTATATCAGAATTACTGATAGAATCCTGCCACTTTCAGTAAAACATAATTATTGAACATTTAAACACGAAACTATCTAGCCCATGTTTTACATTTTGTACTGATGCTATGCAGTTTTCTTTAAAAGTTTTCTTAACAGACGATTCTATCAGTAATTGCCGTGTACATTAGTTTATGACCTTTCACACGGTGTATAAAAAGTCTCTAACAGAATGCGGCCTAATGTGTTACTTTTGCCGTTTTATTTCAGTGTGTGACAGAGGAACATCGGATCGACATGCTAAATGGAATGTTTTCTCCGTTAAACAAAATTGTCAATGATTGATATCAACAAGCCTTCTTAATGTCAATAAATTCTCAGCGTTTCACATATATATTCCATATATCCCATGTCATATATTTCAAATACTCCACATTTTGTCGATATTTGCATGGCACACATCAATAGATTCCTTGCATGTGTCAACGTCACTCTGTGTATAGTCATGACGTCATCAGTTTACACAACAGCAGTATAGCATTTCGAATTTCGTTGGATCTTAGTAGCTGCATGGTTTATTTTATGCATAAATAAAACTTAAATAAAAAATAAAATCGGAATTTAATATATACTTAGTGATATACTTATTTCAATTATGACGTCACATTGTTTCGCAGATTTTATCCCAGTAAAAATTGTCATAACCTGCCTTAACGTACCCGCGCATGTAGAAGTTTTTTTTAAAAGAAATTCTACTTCATATGAATATAAAAACAGGTCAGCTAACAAAGGACCACAAATCTTGCCCATGGGAATTCCAACAGACTTACCGTGCGACTACTTATGCCAGAAGTGGCGTAAATTAATTTTGGATTCTAAAACATTCTAAAGAAGTTTTAGTAAACTTGAAATGTTGACTGTTGGAAGACCTGATCACGAAAGACCACGAAGATATTGTTAATCATGAACTCATGCTTTTTATTTCAACTTCAAAGTACGTGTGCGTGGAATCAGAGTGGTGTTTAACAAAGTAATTTTGGATGACTGATCACTAGATGAAAGGTGAAGATAACGAACAGTGATATGATAGATTTTAATATTTCCGTTTTCCATTATTGTTGAAGAAGCAACTGTCTATGATGTCAAAAAGTCTAGTCTTTAATTTATGTTGATGTATGGTCGTGTATAGTGTTGAAAAGTCATACGTTTTGATCCAAGTGATTTGAGAAAAGTTTCGTGATTTCAAGTTTACTAAAAGTACTTTAGAATTTTGTAGAATCCACATTTGATTTACACCACTTCTGGCATATGTAGTCGCACAGTAAGTTTGAAGTTTCTCCTTCACAGCTGTTAATATTTTCGTGAGGAGCAAAGATATGGGTTTGGTAGAACACTTACTGGATCCAGCAATGTATCTTTGTTTATAAGGGCTTTTATGTACTTTAAAAATCCAGTATAGATACGGTAACTCTTATTCATTCGACCCATTGACTGGGATATTAAATTTGTCTAAAACTGAAGCAAGAGTTTGAATAATTTCATGTTTTGAAAGGGCAGTTGGAGTATAAGTATGATTACCAAAAGTGGAATTAATGCAAAGTTCGTATAGATTACAGTTGTAATAAGGAGCTTTACAAAGAAAGACAATGTTGTTACAAGCTATCATTTTAAGTTCTCGGAGTTTTGAAGAAAAACACACCCTCAACAAATAAAACACAATACTAATAATTGATGGTCTAAGTTGTGTGATATTCAGGTGATAATTAAAACCGTTGTGTCTTTTATTTTAAGGAAAGGATCATCTAAGGCTTAGGATAAATGTTTTGATTGATTATTCATTGCATCACCTCTATAATGTTTATTACAACATTGCCTTTATCTTTACAAGGGAGAAATGTTTTGCAATTTTCGGCGAAGAATGCTTACACAGTCATCGGGTGTTAATTCCGCTTCGCTGTCAATGGCGTTCAAGTTCCTGAAGTCCGTTGGTTTGCCGTCAGTGAAAACGACTACCCTGGGATGCAAAAGGAAGTCTCCAACATCTGAGCTGTAAGCTGTAAATGAAAGGTGAAGATAAGGAACAGTGATCAATCTCATAACTCTTATAAAGGTGAAGATAACGAGCAGTGATAAATCTCATAACTCCTATAAAGGTGAAGATAACGAAGAGTGATCAATCTCATAATTCTTATAAAGGTGAAAATAACGAACAGTGATCCATCCCATAACTCCTATAAAGGTGAGAATAACGAACAGTGATCAATCACATAACTCCTATAAAGGTGAAAATAATGAACAGTGATCAATCTCATAACTCCTATAAAGGTGAGGATAACGTACAGTGATTCATCTCATAAGTCCTATAAAGGTGAGGATAACGAACAGCGATCCATCTCATAACTCTTATCAAGGTGAAAATAACGAACAGTGATCAATCTCATAACTCCTATAAAGGTGAGGATAACGTACAGTGATCCATCTCATAAGTCCTATAAAGGTGAGGATAACGAACAGCGATCCATTTCATAACTCCTATAAGCAAAACAAAATAGAGAATTGGGCAAACAGGGACCCCATGACACACCAGAGGTGGGATCAGGTATGTTGCAGGTCAGGTATAGTGTGTGACAACTGATATTAAAGTGAAAACGACTACCAGGGAATGCACGAGTAATTCTCTAATGGGTCTGGTGTAAGATGTAAATTCAAATGATTTTATCGACATAGTTCATCTTACAAACACTCACTCCGAACAGATTATGTCGGTATAATTCTTACATACTGCTAAGCTGTAATGTAGGAACAAATGAGTTGGTCATCCATTCCTGACTTTGACCGGATGTGTATATGTGTTTTATTATGTACTCAATTAATACAATAAATATCGGTATCAGTGCAAATTTTAATGAAACTCGTTTTTTAGCTTTCGTATAGATCATTTAATCTATAATTTTCTGGAATAAGTGTAGATAACGAACACTGATCAATCTCACTAATCATATAAATAATACAAAATTAAGATAAGGGAAACATTGATCGCTGGGCATACCAGAGGTGGGATCAGGTGCCTAAGAGGAGAAAGCATCCCCTGTTGACCGGTCACATCCACCATTAACCCTATATCTTGATTAGGTAGACGGAGTCTACCGTAAATAAAAATCAGTATTTTTAAGGAATGGTTCATTTGAAACACTTCAGACAGCATTCAATCCAGCGATACATGTGCCTTGTATTTTGTAAATTATATCATTTAAACGACCATAGGATTTGCAACATGCTGACTTTACACGAAACTGTTGAAACGCATGCAACATCAACATATTTGTCATCAGTCTATCTCCATTTAAAAAGCAATCATACCCAAAACATGCTCTTGTGTATTGAATCAATTGAGATACATAAACACCATGTGCATGTGATTATACAAATATCGGAATTTGACGATCGAGAAGCTGAAATCATCCCGTTTGTGAAAGAGTTGAGTTATTAGTTTTTTATATATATGTAATTGAAATAATACCTGCTCCATCGAATAGACCACCAAGAGCTAACAGGAAGGCAGCAGTCAAGGGAGATGGTCCGGAACATTCCAGTTCATCTATACGGGAATGATAAAAAGCAAAACAGAGGCACAACACAGTAAACTTTATACTTTTCATTTTTAAAAATACACGAGGGTCTGAACTGCAACGCTTCATGACAGCATACTTTTTATGAAGAGGGTTATTTCTTATATTTACATTCTATTTTCATTTCTGTTGGAATTCCCAGTTATTATAAGAGACGTACTATATTTATATCAAGATTCATACGGGCATTGTGTACGACAGTCTTATCAGGATGTCAACACGTAACTGTCGGTTTCTCTACGGATAAGTACAGTAGACACCCGTACGTCGCTGGACAAAATCGCAGTCGGTGCCGGCATGATGACGGAACGTTGCGGAAGATCACAGTTTCTGCTGGTCCTTCCACGATTATTTCACGGAGATGTCAACGGATTATCACGGTCTTTCTCCCATGCGTTTATCATGGCTGTCTGTGTAGTTTCCGGGAACAATCCGTGTACAATCCGTAGACATCCATGTTCATCAGCAGAAAAGTTTCTTACACGTAGGACACAGAACTTCACACGGATACTTCTGTGGGTACATCGAACTTTAGGTTGATATACCAAGGTACATGGAACCAACACGGATCAATTCGGAAAATTGTGTTCCGAGAAGATCCGGCGAAAAAAATATTGTTTAAATTGTTCCCCGGAAATACTTGACGAATACGGATGGTCCCGGAGGACGACGGATGAATATACGGTTTGTACACGGTGGTGATGGATTGTCGCGGACCATCACGGATTGACGATACGGAATGATCCGGCGTCTCATCTGTTAATGTGTGAAAGGGACTTAGCTATCAAGATTCCACATCTAGAGTGTTTAAAAGTTTTGTTTGCAGGAGGAATGCAAATTGAATGAAATGCAACAAATGAACAAAAGATAAAAAAGAAATCTTTAGTCTACTCAATTTTCTTCGGTAGGTGACTATCAATGACGTGTTTTCCAGACAGAAATGAAAACATCTTCCATATCAGAACTATGTAACATGTATGTGCTATAAAAGAATTACATAAACCGTATCTCGCTTCACAATCGTATGCCTCGTCGTTCCAGACACAATATACTCGAAAGTTTGAGGCATTCCAAACATACGTTTTTGTGAGTGTTATGCACTGTATATGTACGAATGCATATTCTAAAAAAAAATGAATGCAAATAAAATGCAGTTAGCGTTTCTTTTGATCCTTTATCCGAATATTACCTATGCTCTGTTTAATTGCAGCATATTGGTTTGAGTAATAGTGAAGAAATTTAGTTTCCTGTCCACAGACTATTACAGAAACATTTTCATCAAGGCGTTGTCTATGCTGTACAAACTCTACAAAATGAATTAAATTATAAAAAGGTGAATGAAAGGTGGAGATAACGAACAGTGCTCAATCTCATAGCTCCTATAAGCAATACAAAATAGATAGTTGGGCAAACAAGGACCCCTGGACACACCAGAAGTGGGACCAGGTGCCTAGGAGGAGTAAACATCCCCTGTTGACGGGTCACACCCGCCATGAGCCCTTATATCCTGAACAGGTAAACGGAGTTATCGGTAGTCAAAATCAGTGTGCCAAGAACCAGTATGAAACACATCAGACAGCACTTAACCCAATAATAGGTTGTATTGAAGAACTAGATCGTTATAACGACCATAAAATTTGGGAAATGTTGACTTCAATCGAGACTGTTGAACCCCTGTACCTTCAACTTGTTTGTCAGTAGTTTGCCTCAATTTAAAAACTAATCGTACATAGAACAAACTCTTGCGTCTCGAATCAGTTGAGAGATATAAACGCCATATGCAGGTGATAATGGAATATTGCTACATAAATATGGGAAGTTGACGATGGAGAAGCTGAAATCCTCCCGTTTGTCATACAGTTGAGTTATCAGTTTGCCATTACTATCTACTTTCAATAAGATATCTAAGTATGAAGCAGAAGTGGACGACTCTGTGGTGTCTTTTATTTCGAGCTCACAGGGATATATCAAATCGACATATGAATGAAAGTTATCATTGTTAATAAAAAAGACGTTGTCGATATATCTAAATGTCGAATTGAAAGTCACAGCAAGAGATTTTTCTTCTCACGTAGAAGTTTTTGAATAAACTCTGCTTCATGTGAATATAGAAACAGGTCAGCTAACAAAGGAGCACAATAGCGAAATGTGAACATTCTCAGAACTCTTATCAGTAGTACAAAGTACAGAGTTTAGGAAACACGGACCCCTAGATATACCAGAGGTGGGATGAGTTGCGTAGGAGGAGTAAGCATCCCTGTCGACCTGTTTATCTGCCGTGAGCCCTATATCTTGATCAGGTAAGCGAAGTAATGCGAAGTCAAAATCAGTGTGCAAAGAACGGTCTAACAATAGGTATGAAACAAGTCAGACAGCATTTGACCCAATGATAGGCTGTATTAGCAAATTAGATCGTTATAAGGGCCCTAGAAGTTGCGAAATGCTGAATTTAAACGACACTGTAGAACTTAATCATATCAAGTTGATTGTGAGAATATGATAGTTTAGCGAGAACAATTTCTTCGAATATGACACGACAAACCATCCAGAATGTCCATGACCGCTGTCTTCATTTCCTTGAAAGCTGTTCCTCTCATGCTTTCAGACACGTCGAGTATGAATAGGACGCAGGAACCTCTTCCTCTTTGGTGTCGAAGAGATCTCTCTAAAATTAATCAACAAATTCACCACAGATATAACACCTATTTTGTAATAATAAGCTTATATATTTCTTTAAATAATTAGAATGATACGTTATATCTATCATTTACCGTGCAAATAGAGGGTATAAAATTGTTTAAATCAATTAAGGTGGGTCCTTAGTCCTGGATTTTTGTGGTTTAGGTAGTATTTTTTTGTTTGGAATCAATAGATTAACATTAAGAGTAATGAGAAAAGGCAAATTGGTTAAGGATTTCCATATTTATTTTCATTACAGACACTACTGAAGTAGTGTACCCCTATGTAGATTTTTATGAAATTCATTGGAAAAAGTTATCTGTCGTTATTTTAAAATAAAAACCAAAAATATAATTTAAATTGCATTTATTTATCAGGAAACATGTCAATAACTAAAACACATGTCATTTTCAATATGTTCATCAAGTTTTAGTATAATAAGTGCAAAATTATTGAATTAACCTTATTCTCCAAAATGTTAAAAAACAAACAAATATAGACACAATTTCCTTATAGTATGGTTTACATATCATTTTTTCTGTTTATATTAGTAGATGTACATCTGTTGTAGTTATTTATGGGGAAAAATCCATACCTTTCCTTAATAATTTCAAATCTATAGCTTCCAGAGTATGTATACCCCCATAAAAAAAACCTAAGTCTGGCACCATACAGCTGAGCTATTCAAAACCACTCATGAATTAAAATTTTATGTAATTTCATGAAAAGACACAGATAATAATTCCTGATCACCTTGGTAATATGTTTGTGAAAAATATAGGAAATCTATTGCATAATGGACTTAATAAATAATTTAATGAAAACAGAGTTATTGTCCTTGGATTCAATATTTTGAAACACATAATTGACTATTCAAATATAACTAAGACTTTTTAAATATTTTATGGCTAACAATTTTTTTTACAATAACTATTGAAAAAGACTCCAACAAAATTTATGTTCCAGTCATTAAATTATTGACTTTGCAAAATCTTATGACGTCACAGGAGTGTGGAACTACGTTAAAAGATTTCTATCATAGTTATTTAAAACATCACATTTAGGACCTATATTTTTAAGGGAAGTTTATTCCATGGCTGGTTTACAATGCAATACATGGTAGAAATATAAGATATACAATATCTAATAAATGAATAATTAATGGTTGACTTAAGGAAACAGGATATAAAGGAGAAAAAGTATTCAATTGTTTGAATCAAATCTCTTCATACAATCAATACCAATGAAGGGTGTCTATAGATGAAATATAAATAAATGTAAGGTAGTTTACATAATATTATTAGCTAGAAATAGTACAAATATTCTTCATTGCGATGGAAGAGTGTATGTACAGTTCTCCTCCTAGGCATCTGATCCTACACCTGGTGTATCCAGGGGTCCGTGATTGCCAAACTCTCTATTTTGAATTGCTTATACGAGTTATGAGATTGATTACTTTGTTATCGTCACCTTTCATTAGGTTTATCCCTCAGTTTGCTGGTAAAGGCCATATCCTTATCATTAAATTTTGATATGGCAGAATAAACATACCAGACAGGTGGCCTCTCCCCACTTTTACTGAATGGAACATTTTCAAAAGTAGAAAAATTAACTACCAAAATTAATACAGGGTAATAAACAGAACGATTTCATCATTCAAAAGAATCAGGAATCAGGCTTGAAAAAGTACGATCCTGGTATTTTAACACACACCCACACATTCTTCGGTGTAATATTCCAAGATCTTACCTCACTTACAAGTATAATATAACCCCAAGTTCAAACGATGCATATTTTGTGAAATTGTAGTTTAAAAGGTACAAAGCTAGATATACAGACATAAATCATTGACAGTTATCATAATGTAAAAACAATTAGAAAATGACCCTTTATGAATAAAGCGTTTGACATAAATACAATTACCGATGTTTTGCAAAAATAACGATTGAAATTCAGCCATTTAAAGGACACATCGCATGTTTTTAAACTTTTTAATTTTTTCAGCAAAATTAATTCATTTCATGCCTAAAACTACTTTACATGTGTTTTAAAAGAAACAGTTTGCGTAGTTTTCGAGTTTGATAGCGATGAAATTCAAATCTTGCGATATGCATATTTTCTTCGATATTTTACGCGCCATTATCTGTGACGTCATATGCGACCTCGAGCGAGAAGATTTGAAAACAGTTGTTAGACATTTCATAAACAGATTAGATTTAATTGACAAACAAACAATTATCACATTAAAGACTTGTAAATAACACTGCATTGGGTTGTTTTGTGCCGTTTAAGGGTGTACTTGCTGTCAGTAGAGATGATTTGGACTGTGGTTTTTTTCAATTTTCGAAGGAAGGTATGAGGGACAAGACGTGAATATTTTTTGTCGGCACAACGACTTTGCCATAAAAAAAACCCCCAGTAGAATTTGTCCCTGTACTTTTTCAAACAAGCTCTTGGACAAAGACGTATATAAACTGCGAGAAAATGGTTCTATCGAAGCTTCGCACTGTTACATATAGGCCTACCGCATATGCATTCCGTTCTGCTCTCAAATTCAATACACACTCGCACCAACTGACCTTCACCTTGTAACAACATATAGACAGAACTTTGCTAGCAGTGTCTACCAACTGGTAGTTTTAAAAACGAAATTTAAAGATAAAAGATAATAGAACTTTCAATTATAAATAATAAAATAGGATATTTCCCAACTTTGAATTGAATTATAATGCTTTCATTTTTTTTTAAGGAACGCGTACGTGTTTACAACAACAGCACGCCGCGCTCCCACTTCCTAAGTAACAACGTGTAGATAACAAAATATAATGATTAATAAAATTGCTTGAATAAAATGATTTAAAAGTATTGTGATTTTCACAATAAGTTTGATCATTTTTATTATATTTTTTTCCCCGAAATGCACCCGTGACAGTAGGCCTAGTTGTCAATGCTACATAATCGTATTATAATTTAGGCCTATCTAACTTCTCCAAAAATAAATTTTATAATAATTGCACTGTTTGTTTTAGAAAAGCAACAACGCTAATTACAGTTGTTTACAGAAATGGCATTCCCAAATAGTGTTTAGACAGTGATCCCATGTAAACATTATTTATTCGCAAATTTAGGCAGATTTCATATTCGCTTTCCTCGCTACATTTGGGTCGCTATTTGTATGCACTGGTGGCTAAAAGATATAAGACTCGGGAAATTTGTCAACATCGAAATAAATGTTATCCATGGTAAATAAATTAGGCCCCTAAAACCCGAGTTTTTAAAAATATCTAACACTACTATTACAACAAGTTGATCGACGAAGGTCGCATATGACGTCACTGTACCACGTGACTACCTATCTAATTAACTAGGCTTTTTGAAATCGGGGCTTAGATTTAAGTCCGTATTGTGACAAATTATCGCAATACTTCAGTGAACGAACTATTACAATTAATTTCTATAAGCATAAGGAAGACAAAATGCAGATAATTCTGTATACTTTGAAAACACGAGATGTGTCCTTTAATCGATTTAATATTAATTCCTATTAGACTATCAACAGGTAATAAGAAATCTTTTATAACGTGACTTTATGGAAACTAATTTTCCCGCTCAACGTCACGGGAAAGAAATAACACAAAGAAGTTATTTTTAGTCGAGGCTGGTATACAATATACATGTACATGGTGTTGCAAACACAGATCATCAATGCTTTGAATACATATGATATAACAAATTGTCTTCCTGTAAACAACCTAGTGGATACTTTATTTACAGGAAAACAATTTATTTCAAATGTCGAGAGCCTGTGGTTGTACAGTAATTAGTTATTTGTAATCGAAGCTATATATCAATCGATCAAAACAACCTGTGTATAGCCTGCTGTTGACTTGCGTATAAGTCAAAATCTGAAGACTAGATTCATTATCGTTAGTCTTGTATTTAAAAGACATTGGTACTTTTCAAAAAAAAATTATCGATGATGTCACAAATATGTAAGATAAATATAGATATTCCAAGAGTGCCGAAATATGGCACCTAAACCTAAAGCATGCGTGTTAGCTGCAAAAACACCAACATAGTGTTTTCATATTACATAAGCAAGTCATTCGTTGATCATTAATAAAACACTTCCTCGGTTTCACGCAGACGATGTTGTTCATCAACTATTCTTCGTAGTCTACGGTATTGGTACAATTTTTAATATGCTTAGGTAATAAAGACAGTTATTTTGATTTGGTTCTTTGTAGCATACAGTGGATTCATTAGATCTTATTGGTAATTAATTTTCGTGGATTTCGTGGGTAAGCGTATTCCATAAATGTCAAACCACAACGAAACGTACAATTGTTTACTTACAGAAACCATATCCACGAAATAACATCCTAACGAAACAGTAACATTTCCACAATCCGCAAAGATTGGCCCTCAAGAATTCAAATTATTCTACATTAGTTTGTGTAATGTTTTTTTTTTTTTTTTTGGTAGCTGTTCTTTATTCTCAGGGGACAATATTGATAATAATGGCATATCAAAAGTATTGATTATTCAATATAAACATTTACTATTCCCTTGATAAATTACTTTTTTCAATATTTAAAATAGTGGCATATCAAAAGTATTGATTATTCAATATAAACGTTTACTATTCCCTTGATAAATTACTTTTTTCAACATTAAAAAATTAAAACATACGTTTTGCTGCTTCGAACTGGGCCTGGGCGAACCACGTACTTGTAATACATGTACGTTCCATATAGGTCTCCATGAACTGCTGAAAGAAGAGAAAAGGAGTTTATTTTTTTTTTAAAGTTAAAAACAAATAAATGAAAGGTGAAGATAACGAACAGTGATCAATCTCATAACACCTATAAGCAATACAAAATAGATAGTTGGGCAAACACGGACCCCTGGACACACCAGAGGTGGGATCAGGTGCCTAGGAGTAGTAAGCATCCCCTTTCGACCGGTCACACCAACCATGAGCCCTATGTCCTGATCAGGTAAACGGAGTTATAAAATTAATCACTGAAATATTCACCGTTACTATCAGAAAGAATCACAAACCTGCATCATGGTTTAGATAATTACAATAATCTCGACACTATGGATGACAAGGAAGATACTACACTTATTGATTAGAGTAAACAGACATCGATAATAAGGAAGGATGTACAATGTATAAACATATTGATTGTAGACAAAATTCCTCAGATTTTATTGAAAATAAAATAGTACAAATTGATGGTTCAGAATTATATTTTTGACAGTAATAAATACATCAGTTGTGAAAGACCATGCATTGCATATTTTTCAAGCGATTTTATATTAAGGAGATGAATGACACGTGTTACAACAAATA
This sequence comes from Ostrea edulis, assembly GCF_947568905.1. Taxonomy (NCBI): domain Eukaryota; kingdom Metazoa; phylum Mollusca; class Bivalvia; order Ostreida; family Ostreidae; genus Ostrea; species Ostrea edulis. Next base: position 76,373,127 of record NC_079168.1, read on the forward strand.
AATGACAAACATACGCCATAATAAGGACTTCCTATTTGAATTGTGTTTGATGCACTAAACACGAGGCGTGTTGCTTTTCACTGGGTCCAAAAGTATCATAATTATGACCAGTTTATTTCAACAAGGAAACTGAAGGTTGTAGCTATTTTCACACCTTTTCATACAATTTGGTAATGCCGCTCGTTTTCTAAAAATTGTTTTACGTCCCATTTGAGATTTAAGAAAAAAAATAGAACAGAGACGTTTAATGGCTATCATAAAATGACATTCACAACAAGGTATCTTATTGAGTCTGAAATACACATTCTATAGTATATGTTTCACACCTCGAACAGAAGATTTTTGTCCCTATCAAATATCTTGGTACACCTCTACTTCAACTTTCATGGTTGGGTAAACCTACCATTGTATTGGTAATTATTAAACCAATAATTATCAATGATTGGTTGTAATCACGGATACGGAGACATGTCCTCTGAACATGTAAACATTAAAGTAAAACAACAACACAAGCATTGGTAACCAACAAAACAGGAGATCAGATAATACATAAATCCTCTCTCTCTCTCTCTCTCTCTCTCTCTCTCTCTCTCTCTCTCTCTCTCATCATCATCTTGTTTTGGGGTTTTGTTCATTAGTGACACACCCATGAGTCTAACTCGTCATTTGAAATAAATTGAAGAGGTAGTGACAGTCTTATATTGCTTTATCAGCATGTTTCTCAGATCACTAAAACATATCATAATCTCAGAAACTCAGACATTAGACATGAATGAAGATAGTTTGAATGTGTAAAAAAAAATCATAATTATGCTTGAAAACTACTCACCGTAAACCATCACCTGACCTTGAATACAGGTAAACTTCCCTTGGCGGTACTATTTATCATAACCAACCAATACAAATCATATTAATCAAGATATATTCTGATAATTTTGATTAAAGGATTTAGTGGCACTGCTTTAGGAACCAATATGACAACATCTTAAGGCAATATATTCATTGTGAAAACTAAATTACAACTTGCTGATTCATATGTCCTTGACCTCCAAGTTGGTTTTGTTTCAAATATAACATTGAAGTGGGCCAACTATTGAATCACAATCTTTCGTAAGAGGCGACTAAATAGGGTCATGCCTTGGATAAGACCGCAAAAACCGAGGTCCCGTGCCACAGCAGGTGTGGCAAGATAAAAATCCCTCCCTGCTCATTGGCCATAAGCGCCGACAATAGGCCTAAATTCTGTAACCCTTCTCCGGCATTGGTGACGTCTCCATATCAGAAAAATATTCTCCAGAGGGATGATAAACAATATACAATCAATCAATCGAGCGATGTATAGTTATGACGTCACCAGTTTCGTATGGATCAGACACAAATTATGCGACATCAGTATATCTGGACCTTATTAGCTGCATGGTTTCAAACCTATCATTGGGTCAAATGCTGTCTGACGTCTTTCATACGGATTGTTAGGCCGTTCTTGGCACACTGATTTTGATGTTTCCTCCTCCTAGGCACCGGATCCCACCTCTATTATATCTAGGGGTCTGTGTTTGCCCAACTCTCTAATTTGTATTGCTTTCAGGAGTTTTGATATTTATCACTGTTTGTTATCTTCACCTTCATGCATGAAGAAAACTGACATGATAATAAAACTTAGATATATGTACTTGGTGATATACAAATGTATTTATTCTCATTATGATGTCACATTGATTTTGCGGATTTTATGTCAGAAAAGCTGTTTATAACCTGTCTTAAAGTACCCGTGGTAATTAATGGTTAGATAGCATTCAATCTCCACGTCATATCTTCAAGAAGTCCTGAAATGTTTACCCACAAATCAAATGTGGATTGTAATAACAAAAAATAAAGAAGTTATAGTAAATATTAAATCATAAAATATTTTTCAAATCAATACTTTACACGAGCACTCCTCATGATAAATTAAAAACTAAACTTTTTGACATCAAAGAAAGTTGCTTCTTCCAAAAAAAATAATAATAGAAAAAGGAAATATTCATATCTTGTAATCAATCATCCAAATATTCCTTCGTTAAACACTAATCTGGTTGTATGCACACGTACTCTGAAGTTGATTGATTGAATATTGTTTAACGTCCCTCTCGAGAATATTTCACTCATATGGAGACGTCACCACTGCCGGTGAAGGGCTGCAAAATTTAGGCCTATGCTCGGCGCTTATGGCTATTGAGCAGGGAGGGATCTTTATTTTGCCACACCTGCTGTGACACGGGACCTCGGTTTTTGCGGTCTCATCCGAAGGATCGCCCCATTTAGTCGTCTCTTACGACAAGCAAGGGATGCTGAGGACCTTTTCTAACCCAGATCCCCACTCGACTCTGAAGTTGATGTTAAACAATATACTGGAGTTCCTCATTGACAAATCTTCGTAGTTTTTGGTGATCAGGTCTTCCAACAGTCTTTTTTGGATTCCCATGGGGACGAATTATACTCCTTGATTAGCTGACCAGTTTTATATTCTTATGAGGCAGATTTATTCAAAAGATTCTACTTCAGAAAAATCATTGCTCTGACATTCCATTCGACATTCGGATTCATTGACGACGAACTATTTAATAACAATAATCATTTATACTCATAAAAAGGTGAAGATCACCCATGACTCCTATAAGCAATACAAAATCAAAAGTAGGGAAACACAAACTTCCGACGTACCAGAGGTGGGATCAAGTGTCTAGGGGGAGTAAGAACGTCCTGTCGACCTGTCACATTCGCAGTGAACCCAACATCTTGAGTATGTAAATGGAGAAATTCGAAGTCAATATGAATGTGCAAAGAACAGTCTGACCGTAAAATGTACGAAATTATTGTCTTTAATCCAGACTGTTGAAACCTATGTAACATCGACTTATCTGTAACATCAACGTATTTGAATTCACGTGGGGATCCGGTTTAGAATAGGTCCACAGCACCCCACGCTTGTCGTAAGAGGCGATGAAATGGGGGGGGGGGGGTCCTTCGGATGAGACCGTAAAACCGAGGTCCCGTGTCACAGCAGGTGTGGCACAAGAAGGACCGCTATCTGCCCAAAGGCCGTAAGCGCGGAACATAAGTTTTAATTTTGCAGCCCTTCACCGGCAATGGTGACGTCTCCATATGAGAGGGACGTTAAACAATATAAAATCAACCAATCAGCTTATTTGTCAGTACTATGCTTTAATTCTAAAAATGGTAAAGATATCGAACAGTTATCAATCTCTTAACTCCTATAATAATTGTATAATTAGGAGTTGCGAAAACATGGTCCTCTGGACATACTAGAGGTGATATCAGATGCCTAGAAGTAGTCAGCACCCCCGTCTACCAGTCATACCCGCCGTCTTTTAAAGTTATATGATATCCAAAATTTTGAACTCATCAAAGGACGTACGATTTTGGGGTGTTTACGTGGTATTTTTTAAAATCGTTTGATCAAACAACAGTGAAAGGTGAAGATAACGAAAAGTGATAAATCTCATAAATCTGACAAGTATTACAAAATAGATAGTTGGGGAAACACGGACACCTGGACACACCAGAGGTGGGATGACAATGTAAGTCGACCATTAATTCATGAAATGCAACTATAAAAAGCCATTGAAATTTTCAATAAATTTGTGAAAAACGTAAATATAAATGTGGTTTCATAGCCAATTTTTGTGGTAAACATGGATTTTTCAGCAAAATTAAAACATTTACAATAATTTTACAAAATTTTATTACAAATTCGTTTTGGGGTATCCTATATCCCTGAGGACACGTAATACAAACGTAATTATGAATGCATGGGTTGATATATATTTCGTGACTGAGTTTTGTCATAAGAAATAAAAATATACAATTTCTTTTAAAAGTAACGGAGTTGTAACTTTTCTATGATGTTCAAAAGTTGAAATATACTACCCCTCCCTATAAACCGGTAACTATATATAAAGTTTTCCCATTATTTATTGAAAAATCGTAAAAATGAATTACATTCCATGCCGTAGAATATATTCATAATAACATAGAAATTGCGTTTTCATTTTCATTTCTTAAAAAAAATTCCTAACAATTGCCGTTAAAAAATAAATACAATACTAACAATTCCATGTGTTTTATAGCAAAATGAAATATTTTGTTATTATAGAATCAAAGGACATAACTAGTAAACTGGACTCGTTGACACCCCTAAAGTGATAATTCTACAATATGTTTAATGACTCGTTGTTCCTCTACTGGTATTGATCCTTTACAGTAAGAAACAGCGTCTACATATTCTTCCATCTAACTCGGTGTGTCTCCTTTGTGTCTGTGTTGATCTGAATCATTCTGGATGCTACAAGTCTGAAACTAAAGTTACAAATGCTAGAATTAAGACGAAACCGTGCAGGTATTATACAACAAATAAAATAAATATCTAACGTCTCTTTAATGTACAGTGTTTGTCAAAGAAAATTTCTCATTCACTAACTGTAGGCCATTTTCTACATTTACGATAATCTTACCTTTGAGCGTTAAAATTAATGACAACCGTAGACTGAGGACGCTGTTGAAGTCTGTGGTTGATGAAATCATTCACATGATCAGGATAGTCTACCCAGAGGCCATGGGAGTCTCTCCACTGCCAGCACCGACTATAATTTGTGGAAATGTTTTTAGAACCGATAACATTTTTGAGTAGCGACGGAATATTTGAACCTATATCTTTGTTTGTCATCGATTCTTTTCTTTGGTTTGGTGTCATAGTGACGTCAGAGACTGATGCTTGCTTATCACCAGGAGAACTGTTTTCTATGGCATACAATGTATTTTGAAAATCATTTGGACTAACGGGCCTTCTAGTATCAGAATGCTCCACTTTTCGAGTCTGTAAATCATTTTTGGGACTGAGATTGCTTACAGAATCAGTTTGTAAGTCATCGACTTCCATAGGAGATTGAAGGTCCGAACTTGAATCAGTCGTATTTTTTCTATCAGTACTCGATGTTTGGTCCGCTCTTATGTTTGATTCAGATCTGTAGAAATCTTTAGTTTCAGTTGAATCATTACTAGTTTCATTACGTAACTTGACATCATTTGAACAAAGATCTGATTTTTCATTCATCCATGCTGAAGGTCCCTTATGTTCTTTATTTTGATGGCTCTCATTTGGTCTATTGTAGTGTGATCCCTTCGTAGCAAAATCACCTGTAAATTGTCAGTCTATCCATACTTATGTTTGATTATCAAATTGAAATGAAGTGGATATTTGTGCAAAATGAAGGCGCTGTTTTAAATGGTGTTTTATTGTGGTAATCATTGAAGATACATTTCAGATCACTAACCCTTTAAATCAGTTGAAGGAAGGTTGTGGAGTGAAGCAGACATTTGTGATGTACGCCGTTGTTCTGTTACAGCTTTCTTCACGTCCGGGGAAAACGGGTCGCTGCAACGAAAAGGGTTAATTCAATTTGAAATCGTGATGCAATCGATCAACAGGTAATTTATCTAACTTATGTATGTGGTACTGCAGTTTATTTCGACTTATAAATATGAAGTAAATCAATCAACGGATTATTTTTTTAAACTAATAAACGTGATGCAAATCTATTACCAAGTAATTTACTCGAACTTGATATAATCTACAGGTGAGTTTATTTTAATTTATAAACATGATACAAACAATCTACAAGTGACTTCATTTTAATTTTAAAACGTGATGTAATCTACAAGTGAGTTTATTTTAATTCATAAACATGGTGCAAACAATCTACAAGTGACTTTATTTTAATTTTAAAACGTGATGCAATCTACAGGTGAGTTTATTTTCATTCATAAACATGACACAATCTACAGGTAAGTTTATATTAATTTATAAACATGATACAAACAATCTAAAGGTGCGTTTATTCTAATCATAAACATGATGCAATCTACAGGTGAGTTAATTCTAATTATAAACATGATACAATCTACAGGTGATTTTGTTTTCATTCATAAACATGATACAATCTACAGGTGAGTTTATTCTAATTATAAACATGATACAATCTACAGGTGATTTTATTCTAATTATAAACATGATAAATCTACAGTTGGGTTTATTTTAATTTATAAACATGATACAATCTACAGGTGATTTTATTTTAATTTATAAACATGATATAATCTACTGGTCAGTTTAGTTTCATTCATAATCATTATACAATGTACAGGTGAGTTTATTTTAATTGATAAACATGATACAAAAAATCTACAGATAAAAGTAATTCAACTTTTAAACGGCATGCAAATCAATTTACATTTAAAGATACTTCAAAAGCAAAGATGTAAATTAAAGTAAGCCTATTTCAAAGTTTAAACACAATACCAATAAATCAACATGCAAGACGAATTCAATACAAATCAGTCTATTCTTGAGACATATTTACCAAACTTCAATGTCGTATTTTCCGTCGTATCCAAATCTGTAGTTACCCATCCGTCCACAGGGCCATCGAACCTGAAGTCAGGCGAACAACAATATTAACACTTCGAGTTTTTTCTATACAAATTGGTAATATATCAATTCCCATTGTCGCCAGTTCGATGAAGTTTGGATTTACATTCCAGGAATGAAAACCTATCTTCTACTTAAGTAGACATGACTATTATTGAGCAATTAACATTCAAAACGATTGTAAACAGAAACGTTATATCTGTTCTAACATAAAGGACATACGCGATGTCTCTCAATAAAAGATAAGTTTAGTAACATTTGATCTACAACTCAATTGCATCCTATCTTGTTTCTAGCCTTAGGGTATACTACCAGGTATATTTTAGAGCTTAGAGCTAGCATAGTTTGGTAGTTTCTGATTGGGGTAAGGATGAAAAATATAAATTCAGCTCTTATATGTTTATAGAGAGAATTGTATTTATTGAAATCACCAGTTAATAACTTTGCAATAATTTCCAGTTAAGTAATATCACCACTGATCTCACAGCAGATATTAGAAGTTAGAAGTATAGTAATATTACTACAACTTATGATTTAAACTTTGGGCATTGCGGAATTCATACAAGAACTCTTCATTTGGAAGAGACGGAAAATAATTGAAGAAAAAAGGACAGAAATGTCAACAATAATGTTGTATATAGATTAATATTGATAATTACCACAAACAGTAGTTTTATATGGGTTAACAATAAAGAGGTTAGCTCTTGGGTGTTTTAGCATTGCGAATTTTTTCAGAAGTATATCTTTAATTTCTTCATAGAAGGGGATTTATGAAATTAAAAAGAAACAAAGGAACCATGGTGCTCGTTATTGAGCTATATTGTAATACTTGACCCTTTTGCACTTAAAATTTGCTCACGATTAATCAAATATTAACTCGAAAAGAATTACATATGTGGCCAATGTCAACAGAGAATAACGACAAAAACTAGATATAAATACATCTAGCACTACAACTACACTAATCTGCAAACGTAATTACAACGCCGACTATATGTGTTTTGGTCTTTAGGCTTGCAAATCAATGTTAAAAGATTATATATATATATATATATAGATAGATAGATAGATAGATAGATAGATAGATAGATAGACACATGTACATAGATAGATAGATAGATATATGGATAGATAGATAGATAGATAGATATATGGATAGATAAACTCATTAATAGTAGATTGACAATGAATAATGCCCTTTCTGTTCTTAAGATGTGGAAATATATCATCATACAAAATTTGAGAGCTATAAAAACATACTTGGAGTAGTGTCAGTTTTTAAAATTGTATAAATGTAACTAAGTGTTGCTTCAAAATAAAGATGAAACTTAAGAAAAGAATTCTTTTTAATTATTGGCCATAATACTAAATTTTAAAATGCAATTTCAACTAAATTCAATAATTCTTCTTCTATTTGGGAAATATTTCAACCAAGGTAATTAATTGATTATTTCCAAGTCTCTTTTTTCGCAAAATTAAAACACATACATGTATCTGCGGGTATAAATAGTGATGATATCTTAACTAAATCAGAAACAAAAATGTGTAGAGCGTTGGATTAAACAACTCTTCCGACAAAAAATGTACTCCTTTTCAATCCCATTCAAATTTCGATTGACATACTAATTTTCAAATGGATAGGTTTAATTAAATGAATGATATATTTTGACCAATCAAACAAGCATTGAACCCGTACCTAGACAGTGAACACATTCTGACTTGGATTTCTCGAAAACAAAGTTCAAACTTAAGTTTTAGTTTTATTTGACCAGTCACAATTTGAGTAAAATCTAAAGACATAAGTCTAAATTTCGACTTTTGAAAACTCCATGCATGCATGGTTGTGTTCAAACCCCGAGGAGCTAACTTTCTTACTACATCATTTAATAACCTTAAAAGTGATGACTTAACAACGATGCTGATTGGATGAAAAATTCGTTTATTTCTGAGTCAAAAAATTTCGTCCGGAGTTCATCTGCACTAAGTATGCGGGACTACTTTTCTCTGGAATGCGTCTTCCCCGTTCTAATTTTAGCGGTATTTATAGAATGGGAATTTCCAATTGATTCGTTTGATGCTACCAAATATCAACACAACCAAATATATGAATAAAATACAAATTAATTTAAAGAAACAACACCTATAGGCCCAGTGATGATGTGGCAGAATAGTAAACTTGATGACATAGGACACTGACTGGTAGAAGTAGACAGATTGTAAACACGAGTTCCCGTTATGTATCTTCTGCTTTACGAGTTCGATAATATGACGGAGCAAGCAGCGACTTTTTATCTGCAAGATTAATAAAATTGAACTGTGTTATATCGGGCTCAGTCAACGAGGGCGATTTAGATGAAGAGGTGTTGAGCTTTTTACTTGATCTTGAAATGGAGCCGAATCGCATTCCACCGTTCCTACTACGCAACCAGTGTTCAACGTCTCCTCGTACGCAATGCACCATACATCCAGTCACAACTTGTTCTCTTCCTTTATGTCTAATTCAGCTTTGAACCATTACACCTTTCATTTGGTGTATAATCCATTTAATTCTCCACAGTAACTCTACCTGACCTGAACGCAAAGCCAGTTTTGTTGTTTTCAATGTTACGTATAGGTATTCCTACGCGCCATTACAAAAACGTTAATTAAAGCTTTTTGATGAGAGAAACTATTTGTTTTTCTATATCAAAAACATAATTGAATGATAAGAAATAAAACTTATAATTCTTTATTTGATGTATTATCAAACGACAAATTGCACGGAAAACATTTTCATCAATGCGCTACGCATGGTCTATGCTCGGCGCTTACGGTCATTGAGCAGTGAGGGTTATTTAGCGTGCCACACCTGCTGTGACACTGGACATGCCGAGCGATTAGCAATGGATCTGTCACCACCAATTTTAATGACTTAGTTCTGTCGAGGCCGAGATTAGAACCCCGACCTTCTGCATGCGGGGCGAACGCTCTGCGTGTGATTTTGGAATATTGCTACATAAATAAGGGAAGTTGATGTTGAAGCTGAAATCATCCCGTTAATGATAAAGTAGAGTTGTTACTTTGCTGTTAGTGTCTATTTTCAATAAGATATCTAAGTACGAAGCAGATGTGAAGGACTATGTGGTCATATAGCTGACGTTTTACAGTACTTATATGAGTGAATTAACATTACAAATGAAGATAAACAGAAAACTATTTGATGGAATGATATTTAGAACTGACGTGAACATTAGCATTATGTATGGGTTAAAATAAATAGATAACGTCAGCATTGACGTCATTTATAGGTTAACATTACACAAGTATTGACTTAGGATGATATCTATTGTAACAACTCGGATCTGGTCAGGTACTGGTTGACCAAGTTAACACTACACAGTTATTGACTTTGGGTGAGGTTTACTGGTGACAATACGAATCTGGTCAGGGATTAGTTGACCAGATCCGTATCTTCATGAATAGACCGAATCAACAGCCTCTATCAAATGTTCAGGAATTTTATAACAGTGTTCACCATATTTTTTATTCCTTCAACAACAACCAAAGAAAAACATGTGTATTATATCACATTATAACAACATTTCAACAGTCAAAATTTAGAAACTGTAACATTAATAAATTGTATTCTCAATTATTTTTTAAAAATGCAATTGATAGTATTTCTATACTAAAAGGTAATATTTGGTAAAGATTTTAATGGCATTGATTGATTGAATGAATATTGTTTAACATCCCTCTCGAGAATATTTCACTCATATGGAGATGTATTTAATGGCATTGCATGTGGTTTAAAAATAAATGCTTTGAAGTGAGCAATTTGGTTGATGTATATAATATCAGCAAATATATGGTTGTTCAAGAGGGAAACCGTCCAAAGTTAACACTTAATTCTGATCAATCAGAGGACATCAAAATTCCTGATCATTTAAAAGACAAATGATGTAAACGGTGACGTTATCAATGAGCTAACATAGACAAAACATAGAAACGTTATCAATGAGCTAACATAGACAAAACATAGAAAAGCATAGAAAGCATTAAAAAACTAACGTAAACGCTGGCGTTATCCATCACGCGGTAAGCTGTTCCTATAGAACCCTTCCCGCCGTCTTGTTCTTCCCATTTCCAGTCAGGGCCTTGTAAAATTAAAAAAAAAAGTTAACATTTTGTGTAGACAAGGCAAATATCTAATGCTTTCATAAATAGGAAACTAATCAATTCAAAGAGGAATAAAACACGAAAGAAAATATGTACAGATGTAAAGCGTAGGATATGTACAATACAATTTTGAAATTGAAAACTTCCAAGTTTTCATCATTTGGTGAATAAATGCAGTTTTATTTTAAAGTAATCTAAACATATTCTTTAAAAAAGTCACGATCTAAGAATCGGAAGTTCGGCAAGCAAACCCTCTGAAGTATAAAGCAGGACAATTGGATTTGAAAAGACAAGAAAATTATCGCTGATATTTATTTTTCCTTTGTGTTGTGAAATCGTCCATTATGAGGATGTGTTATTTCTTTTCAATGATACGGATTGGTATGGATATGGATTACACGTCACTGGATATATCTGATAAAATACTTGCCTCTCTTTACATAACATCCAACAGCAACAAATCCGTCGATAGGATTTCTTGGTTCGTCACAAACCACAATATCATATACATAATTTATTCCGTAGTTGTAAACAAACCGATTCCCATTATCCCATTCCACTCGTACGGAGCCAGCTGTCAAAAAACAATTTTGTTTATGTACATTATTTGCATTATTATCTATGGTGAATACGGTTTCTACAATAAACAAAAATAATACAGATTTAAATCACAAACAATACTAAAGGTACATCAATGTCGCACTAAACTATCAACACTTGCTCTGCACCAGACATTGCTTACTCCGGAACTTAGTGTTCCGTTGGTTTATGACTCTGTCTCTTATTGTTTTGTGTTCGGTTTCCGGTTTCATTATTAAAGTGGCGTAAAACATACACGTGTTGCGATTATCCTTCTCTGATTGGCGTGGTGACAGCGTGATACAACCCACGGCAACATCAGTAGGTACTTTTTCACACCGTAATTGAGTTTTACTGTGGACGCGTGTGATTATCAGTAATGTGTACGGTTATTGTGACGTATATGGTACAACGATGTCGAGTATTCCCCGCGCCCCCAAACAATGGTGCCTGGCGAAAATTGAAACTGTGTACACATTCAAAAACTTGAGACATAACTTAATCTATACACTTTCACTGGACAAGAATTTTGCCCCTTTCTCAATATCAAGAGGATGGTGGGGAAAAAAAGCAAAGTCACGCCATTCCGAGATTTCGCCGACGATGACAAGACTGTACCAGAGGCCAGCCGCCTCTCTTGTGGACAGAAAGTGAACATGCTTGAACTAATGTTGGGTTAAATTGCTAATTATTGTCCAATTATTTCGAGGAATACGATTGTAAAGAATTCAACTTAGATATATCACATATGGCAGACTTTCAGACTTCACTATGGATTCCAGACCACAGTAGCCCACTTTATTGATTTTGACTTTATTCCTTCGATCCAAGTGATCGTCCGGAGGATCTATTCCAACGTCTGACTGATTTTGCTGAGGATAATATACTGCGCAAAGATACGGGAATAATGCACCATGGACAAGTACCAGACGAGGATGAAGAGCTGACCCCATCACTCGAGAATTTATTGTTTTGACGTGGTTTCGTCTCATACAACCCGAAATGCCTTGACTCAACAAGCAAAGGTACGGAACTGATTTGCGTGCAATGACATTCAATATGCAAGAGCTTGTTCTGCGTATAGTCAGTTTTTAAATCGAGGTAAGCTACTGACAAACAAGTTGATGGTACAGGGATTTCAACAGTCTCGATTGAAGTCAGCATTTCGCAAATTCTATGGTCGTTATAACGATGTACTTCGTCAGTACAACCTCGCATTGGGTCAAATGCTGTCTGACGTGTTTCATACCGATTGTTAAGCCGTTCTTGGCACATTGATTTTGACTGCGGATAACTCCGTTTACCTGATCAGGATATAGGGCTCACGGCGGGTGTGACCGGTCAACCGGGGATGCTTACTTCTCCTAGGCACCTGATCCCACCTCTGGTGTGTCCAGGGGTCCGTGTTTGCCCAACTATTTATTTTGTATTGCTTATAGGAGTTATGAGATTTATCACTGTTCGTTATCTTCACCTTGCATTAGCCTCCATTAAACCTGAGATCTCTCTTGAATCCCTTCTAGAAGAACTCAGGACAGCTGAAGATACTAAGTGAACGAGAACGTCTGTCAGTAAATTACCACGACCAATAATACATCCTCCTACTTACCGCTCATCACCGAAGTCCTGTCCTCTTTGTAAAACAGCCGGGTGTCCGGACCGTCACTTTCTCAGTAAATATACCTTCTTACCTTTACAATATAGGTAGTTCTTAGGGAAGGCCCGTTCCATATGAGGGCTCTATGATGATGATGATGATTGTATTAACTGTATCGAACTTAAACAGCACATACCATCTGTAATGTCCAACCGTATCCAAATCAGACAGTCGCCGTATCTCAACAGCTTCCATGGACAGTGGCACCACCGGCAATACCATCAGAGCATCTACCATTACTAGGCTGGGTGCAGAAATTTCTGGTCGTTCACAGTCTACTCATCAAGCTGATGGCTTATCACCTCTGACTGTAATTAGAGAAACCAGACTCACCTTTACTCAAGAAGGTCCCTGGTTCTAGCCATGAGGCTGATCGTTCTGTGAATATATGAGGTTCCACATATGATGTATTATCGGACGACACCATATCGGTTGGCAAGTTAATTTCTACACAGTCACCTGGCCACAACGTTGTAGGTTCACTTGGGGCACGCACAATGTGGGTTGTGTGAATTTTGTGTGAATTGGTTTGGCGATGAGATGATCCGTAGGTATAAATAAAATTATTGTCTAAAATGACTTCATCAGGAGACGGGCGGATAGATACGTCATATTTTCCATAAACAAGATGCCAGCTAGAATTTCAGTATGAAGATTCTGGTCTTTAGAATACTGTAGAAATATGCCTTTTCTTTGAGGATGTTGTACGGGGCCATTATTCACCCTGACTTCAAGTGAGCCAACAGCACCATTATAGCCACTGAAATTTGGGTTGAAAACACTGTCGTATTTGCGGAATATATCTTTGAACTTGATCCTGATATCCTCTGGGAGCAAGCATCAGGGTCTAATCGGACTGTATAAGAATGCAAACTGATCGGATTTGCGTATGGGTAAATTGGGAGTAATATCTGCTTTTGCACCAGCTGGTCGGTCAGGAACAAATGTTGAGCGCATTTTACAAAAAATGTACATTGGGTCTCAGAACACGAGGAGCTGAAGTGATATTAGGAATACCGGAGACAACTCGTCACTCTTCAAGAGAAGTTTGATGAATTAGAAGTATTGAGGTATTCGCACGACTGGAATAGATAGGCGTAACAGCGGAGCACGTGAACCCATCTTTCCTTGTTAAGAAACCTAACAGAGGGCGCAGGCTCGTTACCGCATTTGTTCACGTAGGTCTTTATAGCAAACCCCAACCCTCACTAATGCCTGATGTTGACTCTACTCTCAGACAAATTGCACATTGGGAATACATAGTGATCTGTGATCTTACCAGGTCCTTTTATTGAATATCATTGTCTAGTGAGTCTATGAAATACTGCGGCGTGGCAACTTCATTCCGGGGCTGCGAGTTTATGTCAGAAGTGTCATGGGTATGTCCGGCTCGGAGACGGCATTAGAGGAGTTCACTTGCTGTGTTTTAGGCCATTTAGTGCAAGAAGGAGTAATTACGAAGATCGCAAATGAATACGCCGGTTTCAAGATTCGTCCGAGTCATTTCCCTTTGGAGAACTCTCGTACATAGTAAGGCACGAAAGAATTTGTTAACACGCGGGAGTGGGACAGACTTTCATGACAGCGTAAGGGAATGTACTCAGTAAGTTTCTCATACGCTCTTTGATAACCCAATTCGACTGATACACAAACTAAGTAAGTGATACGTATTTAGGGAGTAATTAAATACATAAAATTCATATCCTATCACGTTATTTCGCTGATCATAAGTACCATATCCAAGATGTTTCTTGCAAATATGACATTGTTTGTATGTTTCCACTTCGGTAAAACATTTCTTTCGATAGTATTTAGTATTTCCCACATTTACATATTTAAAGAAAAGCCGCTTTTAATACATTTCATTGTCTTCCTCGTTGACTGTATAGCACCTCCTATGCAGAAGAGTTCGTATCTCGAAACTGGCGTATTATACTGTAATAGCCATAGTCAAGAAGACATACTCAATTACTGGGAAAGAATTCTTGATGCTCTACAAAAGTCTAACATTAACCTTTCGCCTTCAAAGACTATCGTTGCTCCAAACAAGTAACAATTCTATGTTGGCTTTGGCAACTTGGTACAATTCAGGCTACTCCTCATCAGATAACTGCATTATCTACCTGTCAACCCCCCAAACTGTGATTGCATTAAGATCATTCATTGGCGCTTATAAAGTCGTATCAAGGATGTTCAAGAACACGTCTGACTTCTTGTCAAAGCTCGCAGACACCATTGATGGTTGTGACTCCAAGGACCTCATTGTTTGGACTGATGACCTTCATTCAACATTCGCAAGGGCTCAAGAAGCTTTATCTGGTGCATCAAAATTGGTACCGTATAAGGTTTACATTACGATCCCTGGGTCGAGGCCTCTGCTGGTGGACTGTTAGTCCCCGAGGGTATCTACAGTCCAGTAGCTAAGGACTTCGTTACTAACCTGAAAATACGGATGTATATTTAATTGCTGGGATAAAATTTAGAAATTCATTTCAAAATTAAGGATTATCTCCCTCATGCATAGCTCTTATCCTTGGACGAATTTGGCTCCAGCTTTTGGCACTCTAGTTTTTTTTTTTTTTTTTTTTTTAGCTCTTACAAGTTTATTGTTATTTCGAATTTCCAAAATTTCGGCTTGAGCATTACTGAAGAGACATTATTTGTCGAAATGCACATCTGTTGCATCAAAATTGGTACCGGATAAGTTTTACATCTACGTACAAGGCAATTACTAACTTGACCGGGTGACCAGTTGTGGATCGTTAGCGATGGTGTCTTGCGAAAATTGGGTCTAGGTGCTACTTTGTATGTAGAGAGGAACGAAAGTCTCCTTTTAGCTAGTTTCTTCAGTGCAAAACTCAGACCCAATCAACGTCAATGGTTGCCATGTGAGATCGAAGCCCTTTCCATCGCTGCAGCCATCAAGCATTACAGCCCGTTTATAATTCAATCCCGACTTCCAGCTTGCATCCTCAGACAGCAAAACTTGCGTCCAGGCATATGAAAAGCTATGCAGAAGCAAATTCTTAGCAAGCCCAAGGTTATCCACCTTCTTAACAGAAAATCGTTTCCAGGTGTCCATTGTACACGTGTATGGTCATGTCATCCTACCATCTGACTTTTAAGTCGTAATTTCCCCGATTACAACAATCCATCCTGTCGAATATGCATCTTAACACATCTCCATGAGAACTCAGTTATGCGTCACATGACAAACATATATGTCCTCAACGGCAGGATGAAACTGCCCTTTACAAGCTAAGTGGTATGGTTGTCCATTCAAGCTGAGATATCCGTCGTACGATTGCACACCTGCATCAAGGAACACGCCCCTTCAAGAAACTTACAAATATTAGAGATGTCAACAGATGGTTTGTTAGTTGTAAAAAGGAATTTACTATTCACACCATGCCGGGACTGTATAGTGGTGCCCAGACAAGTCCGCTATGGATTCCTTACATCACTACACATTAAATTAGATATCCGTCCAATAACAAGTTAAAATCTGTAGTGAACCGGTACCTTTATGCCTTGAATATGGACAAAGCCATTGAAACAGTGTTGCGCAGAATTCACAAGACCCACAAGAAACAGTTGGCTCTTCCTTTGCTGCATATGTTCTGAAACGGGAACAGCAATTGGTCCTAGTCATCAGGGAATGTGTTACATCTTTTACCTACACAAGACTGTTAGAAAGTGAAAGCCATCAAAATCTGAGAGATGCTATTTTATTACTCCTAGCTGAGACCCATCCCTTTGATGACCCATATGCAGTTATTAGAACCGATTCTGCTGCTGGATTTAAGACTCTTGTGATTAACCACCTTCTCAATCGGCATCGCATTTTCATTGAACTCGATCACCCTAAGAATGTAATCAAAAATCCTGAGGCGGAGAGAGCAATACAAGAATTAGAGAATAAAATACTGCGCTCAAACCTTTCAAACTCCACCTTCACCCCGTTGTCCTTGTCACTCATTACAGCTCGCCTCAACGCACGCATTAGGGAGAGAGGCTTATCATCCGGTGAAATGTGGACACAAAGAGACCAATTTTCCAACCATCAGTAGCCTATTGACGACAGCGAGATCATTTTCACCCAACAAAAACTTCGACAGAAAAAAACCATCCACATAGTGAAAGAGGAAAAAGCCCCTCCGGCAAAATACCACTAGCTCCCGCTTTGCATATTGGTGACATTGTTTTCCTTCGGTTCGATCTTAACAAATCTAAGAGTCGTGATAGGTATCTGATATTGAGCATATATTTTCCTTGGTGTAATGTTCGTAAGTTTGCTGGTTCGCAGTTGAGACAGAATTCCTATCGGGTAAAGTGTACGGATTATTACAAGGTAACAAGCGAATATCCAGAGGTTATGAATTCAAATACCGAGTCTTACACAGATGAAGAGGACGATGGTAACCAGATAGATGTTGTATCTCATCCACAAAAATTGCCCCAAATCCCTGGAGCCATATCTGATATTCCCTCAAATCTCCCACCAGATATTTCTACCTTGGACTCAGAACAACAAATAATTCATAAAAGTCCTACACATGCACCACCAGTTGAAGATGATGATATTTCAGTGCCATCGCCCAGTTCAAATGTACCTATAGAGAACAGCGAAACTCTTAGGAGAGCAACTCAACGTAGCAACCTTCCCCGGAAATTCAGTGACTATGTGATGTATTGATATGTTTTTGTCCTGCATCCTAGATAGGTGGCTTAATTTGGTCATTATTGGGGCAGAATAATTCTCCTGACACTTGAGGACAGTCTACACTAGGATAGTGTCTGTTTAACCTTGCATGTTCTTAATCCAGTTGATTGTTTGCTTATTTATTTTTGTGATGCTATTGTTTGTTGTTGTAAAGGGCAGAGTAATCCCTGACATCTGCGGGCGGTCTACCCAGTGCAGGTGCTTTATTTTTGTTTCAATGAAAGAAAAAAAGGAAATGAGTAGCGCCAGATATTGCTTACTCCGGAACTTAGTATTCTGTCGGTTTATGACTCTGTATCTTAGTGTTTTGTGTTCGGTTTTCAGTTTCATTATCAAAGTGGCGCTAATACCACACACGTAATGTGATTATCCTTCTCTGATTGGCGCTGTTTGTCTTTGATTTATCTCATAATGTATACACATAGCTTACCTTGTATTCTGTACACATGACTTATCCTGTACTATGTACACATGACTTACATTGTATCGTATACATATGACTTGATGTACAATGTGTTTTTGTATCTTTGATTCACCTTGCACTGTGTGACTTTGGCCTTCTATGTACTATTACCTTTGCCTTATTCATTACTATTGCCTTTGCCTTATCTATTGCTAAATGCTTTTGACTTATCTATTACTATATCCTTTTGACTTAACTATTACTATATATGTTTGACTTATCTTGTACTATATGATTTAGATTTCGTTTGTACTGTATACATTTGACTTACATTGCACTGTTTGTATTTCCGTTGCCCTACCTTGTATATAAGCCTTTGACATACTTTGTACTGTGTACCGTTGACTTACCTTTATCTCCGTGCCCAACTATAGTCCCATTGTCCTGGTTCTGAGATTTCCAGTGGGGGCCACGGCAAACTCTTGTACCAAGACAGGGGACCGTGGAATATTTTTCTTTGTAATCGAGGTCATCCGAGTCCTCATCCATTTTATTTTGGGTTTCGAGAATCATCTCCCTATTCTGTATCAACTCGTATATGATATCCTGCAAATTATAAATTTCATCAGGTTACATTCACCTTGATGAAAGCAAACACTATATACATGTAGTTTAATCAGTTTTCAGGCAAAAGCAAACCGCAGAGTGTCCCTACTTGGTATTCTGAAAACTCTGGAAAATCGACTGGTTATAATTCTACCCTTGTAACTGTATATCTGTAACTACATAATGATTTACAAGACATGTTTTCAAGTTATAATAAAATGCGATAGAATATGTGGCGAAAGGAAAATTTAAGACTCGACTATCATTAATGGGAATACTAAGTGGTAAAAATGTGGAAAACTAGTGGTATAAAATTTAAATATTGCATGAAATAAAAAGGAAATACAAAGTCATATAAAAATGGAATACTAAATGATATAAAAATGGTGTACTAAATGGTATAAAAACGAAAAGCTAAATGGTATAAAATTCAAATACTATTTTATATAAAAATCTATAACTAAGTGGTATGAATATGGAATACTTAGTGGTATAAAATTGAAAGACTAAGTGATATGAAAATGAGATACTTAATGGGATAAGAATTGAGTACTAAATTGTATTTACATCATTTAATAATGATTTCAAAATGAAATACTAAGTGGTATCAAAATAGAATACGAAATAGTATAAAAAATGAAATACTAAGCGGTATGAAAATGGAATACAAATTGGTATAAAAATGAAAAGTTATATAGAAATGAAATATAGAGTAATATAGAAATTGAATAGTAAGTGATATAGAAATGAAATGCTAAGTGATATAGAAATTAAATATTAAGTGATAGAGAAATGGAATACCAAATCGTCTTCATCATACGTCTCATCAGGAATTAGCAAATCAGCTACAATTCTCAAGTTTTCTCTTTCTATCATATTCTCATTTGTTGCCTTGGAAATACGATCCGCTGTTTCCTATGAAAATTTAAGTAGACTTAACTTTTGACCGTTAATCCCAAATTTCAGAAACAACCAAAGACTGATTATATGATGTAATAATTGACATATCAATGAAATGTTAACTTACATGATGGATTACGTAACGTCCAAAACACTTTGCTTTACGAATCTCCAACACTTTTCCTCCATTAGACAGCGACGATATTGTCTGCAATAAAGCCTGCAATATAAATGGGCATAATTGAGCATCGCAAGAAATAGAGTTGGTCAAACACGGACCCCTGGATATATCAGAGGTGGGATCAGGTGCCTAGGTATCTCAAGTATCTATTTCATTAATGTGCACATATCAAGTAAATTCGTAGAAAATCATTACCATTTTTATTTCAAAGGATCTTATTAACTGTTTCAATTTTGATCGCGCTGTAATTTCGCAAATAGGTATCGAATCCAATTAGTCATAATATATAAAGTCAGCTACCAAGACATATCTCAGTGTACAGTGTGTATTGAAGACAATTTGTGAAATTAACTGGTGATTACATTTTTTCTTATCTTTTATTACAACACCTAGTACATGTATTTGGACCTCGTAAAGATTAAAAGATGTATTGGAATGGAACAAATTTAATTTCAAATGGCAAGCAAATAGCATGGTGATGATAAATAACGATTGCAGATGTTAAATCTGATTCTTCCTATAAAAGTATCAAGGACGGCTATCTCTCAAAACGTTAGATGTAGCGATTGCCCAGTTAAAACATTATGGTCCGCAAATTTGATGTAAAGAAAAACCTAGATGTATATATTTTTGGTATATATGATATAATGAGTCATTGTACATTCATACATGTATCTCTATTACTTGACCAACACCTATGAATCAATAAGCAAAGTTTACTGAATTTGTGAATCTTCAGTTCGCATTAGGTTTAAATAAATGTTTGACAGTATATCATAGCAAAGGTTTCGTAAAAATCTAGTTGAGGGATCTTTTGATGTGAAAATTTCAAGGCAACGACAAAAATGCAGCGATATAAGATTCCAGACATGCGCAGATTTATCCCAATTTTTCCTAGAAAGTCAAAGTTCTGTCGGTGGAAAATCACAGTTCTACCGGCGGAAAGTCACAGTTCTACCGGCGGATCTATATTTGTATGTGTGCTGGAAATATACGAAAACGGGGTTACTGTACTTGTATTTTGTTTCAATAGTCCTTTGATAAAAAGAATCAAAAGTAGTGGAAGAAGGCCTACTGTGGAAGAAATACTACAACAACCGATTTTTTTTAAGGGAAAGCTGCTCAAATATATGCAGATATTTACATCAATATATGTGATTAGAAAAATTTGAAACAAATTATGCAAGAGACGTTGTCATAAATATGCGAACATAGCGTGCCAATGGTGATGCCATGCAGTTGTATCGTTCATGCAAAATACTAGTATGCGATAAGGAAAATCACAATTTTATCGATCCTCATATTGTGTGTAATGGGTACATTCGCCTTACTTACGTAATTGGGGTTTTCTCCGACTGGAAAACAGAAAATCGGATGATTTTCTCCTATTCGATAGGTGTGTGAACAGAGGGTTGCCATTAACTGTATAAAGAGAAATATTTCATTATTTACATCCCAATACTATATCTTCATTACATTTCCTGAGCTGCTCAGCACAAAATATCTCAAATATATATTAACAGCAAACTAATAACTCAAATGTTTGACAAACGAGATGATTTCAGCTTCCCCATCATTAATTTTCCATATTTATGTAGCAACATTCCATTATCAGCTGTATAGGTGTTTATATCTCTCACCTGATTTGATACGCAAGAGCTTCTTCTGCGTGTGATCAGTTTTTAAATGACAAACAAGTTGATATTATATGGGTTTCAACAATCTCGCTTAAAATAAATATTTCGCAAATTATATGGTTGTTCTAGCGATCTAGTTTGCCAATACAACCTGTAATTGGGTCAAATGTTGTCTGACGTGTTCCATACCCATTGTTAGGCCGTTCTTGGAACTCTGATTTTAACTGCTGATTACTATGTTTACATGATAAAGATGTAGGGCTCACCGCAAGTGTGACCGGTTGAGAGGGGATGCTTATTCCTTCAAAGTACCTGACCCAACCTATGGTATATCCAGGTGTCCGTATTTGCCCAACTGTTAAATTTGCATTCCTTGTAGGAATTATGAGTTTGATCACTGTTTGTTATCTACACATTTCATGAGAAAGAAAATGTTTTCTGTGATGTATAATTACATGAGCATCGGGTGTGAGATCCGTTTCGCTGTCACTGGCATCTAAATTGCAGAAGTCTGTCAGTTTGCCGTCAGTGAAAACGACTACCCGGGGATGCAAAAGAAAGTTTCCAACTTTCGAGCTGTGAGCTGTAAATAGTATCTATACGGTTGTGAGTTACGTGAAAACTACCCGGGGATGCAAAAGTATGTCATAGCTGTGATTAAAGAATTTCATGATATTTTTCTACTAACTGTTTAATGCAATGGAAATTAATTAAAGTCAACATATTTCAAATGTTTCTTTTTACTGTAAATTGTTGCTATGATAACACCTTCAATCACTTATATTTATCCTGGTATCTATTCATCATCTGTGAAATCAGAAAATTTGTATAACTAGTCTATCTTAAGTTAATTTAAAATAGCATAAAAACGACAGTTTCAAACTTGTCGACCCGTTGTCATAACAACCTTAAGATATCGAAAACGAGGTGTGGTATAATTTGAAGTTGTACAATGGAATTGAATAAAGTCTAAAGAAAATGTATGACCATGCGTGCCAACAGTTTCTACGTGATCAAGTAACAATTGCGTAAATGATTGGAAATGTATCGTAGAAAATAAAATTTTCATTGGTGAAACCATAGCAACCTAAAGATTCGAAGCCAAAACTAGTAAATAGTTGGAATTTTTAATAGATGCTGCGAACATAAGGAACATTTCTCGTCGTAAAATGCCAATCTTGCATTATATCATACTTCAAGTTCAAGTCTTCACCTTATGTTTCTTATAAATATACTTCTACTACTACATCCAGATTATTTAATTACGAACAGACTTTACAGTACCTAGTGATAGAAATACGCAAAATCCGTCTATACCTTCTTGTTCTTTTAGTTATAGTTCAGCTAATTTGTCATTACCCGGTGATGTCCATATAGTATACAGTTATTGACTGCATCCGATGACAACAGCTGTTTTTATTTGACCCGAGAATGGATCTATTGCCCGAGGCCGTAGCCGTAAACCGTTACCCGGTCAATAGACTACGATTGGGAGAGTTGATTTTACAGTTGAAATGTTGGTTCTAAATTGTAATAGTTTTATATATGAAAAAATGTAGGTGTATAACAATAAAAAAAATGATAACCTAAAGTCACTTATTTTAAAGGGTCCAAAATTAAGAAATTCTCTATCTTTCAATTCGCGACAGAACTTTGTCTCTATCATGAATTATGTCAAAAATTATGCCAGCCGATGCACTAAATTTGAAGAAGATTAAGAATTTGACATCTTGTCAGACTAGATTTAAAAGTATAAGACGAATATTAGAATATCGTATTAGACACTGTAATATAACATTGTGTACCACATATTCTTTAAGTGTTTAGTAAACTTAACGTGAGGATTGATTGATTGAATATTGACTCTCAAGAATCTTTCACTCGTATGGAGACGTCACCACTGCCGGTGAAGGGCTGCAAAATTTAGGCCTATGCTCCGATCTTACGACCTTTGAGCAGGGAGGGATCTTTATCGTGTCACAACTGCTATAACACATGAACTCGGTTTTTACGGTCTCATTCGAAGGACCGCCCCATTTAATCGACTCTTACGACAAGCAAGGAGTACTGAGGATCTATTCTCTCTCGGATCCCCACGAGACAATTATATGGATTGCATAAAGAATATATTAGGTTCCAGTTGACAACGCTTGTAACACCATTGTCTTTATAATAATGCTAATTATTACAATCCTACTATAAACGGATTGGCTTCAATTCCACATTTGGTTATCCAAACTAGACGAAATTCTTTAAAATTGTGTTTCCGTTTTAAATGCATTTGATATTCCAGTCAATGGAACGAATGAATATGAAACATCATGCCTATGCTGGATTCCAAAACTCCATAGAAAGCCTTATAAACAAGGATACATTACTGAATCCAGTACAAGTTTCTTGCTGTGAAGGAGAAACTTTAAAGGTATTGATCCATAGCATATGCCAGAAGTGGTGTAAATCATGTAAATGTGGAATCTCACAACTTCCAAAGTACGCTGAGTTAATTTGGAATCAAATATCTTTTACCAAGTAAAATCGTCAAATTATACGACTTTTCAACACATTACACGACCATTTCTCGCGGAAAATTAAAGACCAGGCTATTGACATCAAAGGGATGAGATTCATCAATGAAAATGGAAATTGGAATTATCTATCGTATCTTGTGCTCAGTCACACACAAAAAAAATTAAACACCACTCTGATTCTACGAACAAGTACTATGAAGTTAATATCAAAATGATGCTGGACTTCCTTATTGACAATATTTACTTAGTCTTTTTGTGATAAGGCCTTCCAACAGTCTGTCAGAATACACATGGGCACACATTGTATTCCCTAATTAACTGATCTGTTTTTGAATTTTTATGAGGTAAAATGTATTCCAGGTATTTAAATTCATAAATCCCGTCTCATAAAACTACTAAAAAGAAGCACAATTCATCTCCAAGATACTTCCATCAGGCTGTATAATTGAGAAAATACCTGCTCCTTCGAATAATCCACCAAGAGCCAACATGAAGGCGGCAGTCAGGGGAGATGGACCGGAACATTCCAGTTCCTCTACAAAAATCAGATACCAGAATGATAAACAGGAAAAACATAAATGTGATGCAATGGACAATATACCTGTATGATACACGTTGTAAAGCAGGTTTTCATTTAAAGAAGTGTGTACATGTGTTTTGCAGTTTTTGGCAATTTCCGGGGAAGAATATTTATGAATTCTGCATTGAAGGAGAATTCGGAAATCTAACAAGAAAAACTGGGATCATAGTGGTTGTTAATGAGTTACAGTGTTTAAGCTTGCCGTTTTGACACTGAAGATTTACTTAAGATTCATTCATGTAAACTTGAGTTATCTGTTGATATCAGCACAACATACGGAACACAAATCACTAATTGCATCAAATAGATACATGACAATGTTTTAACGATACATATGTAAAAAGGTTTGATACTAATAGATAGAAAATCTATTTTTGCACTTCATTTACGGAAATTCACAGACTATCTAAACCACACTGGGGTATGGATGATATTCCTTACGAATCATGCCGATAGTTCCTTAAACTGATAAATTTCGTCAACATAAGCAGCATTCTTTGACATACAAATGTGTATTTCAGCATGTTCCATGTCTATACCCGGTATTTCCTACATATATACTTTCACCATTGCATAAAAAAAATTAATTTCAAACAAATTTTGCAGTGCCTCGATGTAGACCGTCTTATAAATAATCAGTCTATGAGTTCTTGTTCTTCGTATTCTTTTAACTACAGTCAAGTTGCAAATATAATTACTGATTATGCTGATATAGTTGAAATGAGGATCTGAAATCACTTATATTGAAAGGTCCTAAATTCAAAGAACCTCGATCTTTCAATTAGTGCTAAAACGTCATCGCTAGTATGAATTCGGTCAAAGTTTATTCCTCTGTGTTTAGTAAACCAGAATTTATTAAATAATCATATAGGTTACATGAGGAATATGTTTTGGTTCCAGTTGATAAAGCCTGTAATAGCATTGTCTTTGTTTGCAAGGCTCATAATAACGAATTAATTTTAAACGAATTCGGCATCAATTCCACATTTGGTAATTGTACTTATACGACAACTGCCCATTCAAAAGATGAAATTCTTCAAAATCATGCTTTATTTGTAAACGCATTTAATATGCAAGTCAATGGGACGAATGAATATTATTAATCGTACCAATACTGAATTTCTAAACTCCACAAAACCCCTTACAAACAAGGATACACATGTAGGATCCAGTAAATGTTCTACCAAGTCATATGCGCCCTCGGGTTTGAAAACATCTATTAACCATTTCATAAACGGATTAGATTTAATTGACAAAAACCAATTATCACGTTAACAACTTGCAAATAATAATGCAATAATAATGCATTGAGATGTTTTGTGCCGTGCTCGGGTGTACTACTTGTCGGTAAAAAGGATTTAGACTGAGTATTTTTCAATTTTTCGAAGGAAGGTACGAGAAAAAAGACGTAGATAATATTTTTTGAAGCATGAACTTTACCTTAAAAACACACCCAGTCACCTTTTCAAAAACCGCTTGGACAGAGACCCTGATAAACTGCAAGAAAATGGATAAATCGAAGCTATAAGCACTGGTAGGCCTATAACATACATTCTGGTTTGCTCTTCAAATTCAATACACACTCTTTGCGAAATCACTAACAGTTGTGAAGGAGAAACATCAAACGCATTGTGCCCCAACATATCAGGATATGGGGCTCACGGCGGGTGTGACCGGTCAACAGGGGATGCTTACTCCTCCTAGGCACCTGATCCCACCTCTGGTGTGTCCAGGGGTCCGTGTTTGCCCAACTATCTATTTTGTATTGCTTGTAGGAATTATGAGATTGATCACTTTTCGTTATCTTCACCTTGCATCCTAGAAGTGGTGTAAATCAAATGTGGGTTCTAAAAACCTCCTAAGAACTTTTAGTAAATTAAAAATATCAAATCCACAACATCAAAACGTACAAATCTTTTAACACTTTGCACGTTCCTCGTGACAAATGAAAGACTAGAGTTGTTTTTTTTTTTTTTTTTTTTTTTTTTTTTTTTACATCATGGACACTTGTTTCTTCAACAAAACGGGGAAAAGGAAACATTCATATGTAATGATCAACTATTCAAATAATTATTTTTTTAAACACCAATCCAATTCTATGCACAAGTATTCTGAAGTTAATATTAAAAAGATGCTGGATTTCCTCATTGACACTATCTTCGTAGTCTTATCTGTTAATGATAATCATTCTGTCAATTCGATATATCCCAGTCAACTCAAAATAACAAATATATAGACAACAATGCCCGGTGAATTTAATTAAAATACAATAAAGATTTCCTTTTATCCTTTATCTGAGTATTACCTATGCTCTGTTTTATTGCAGCATATTTGTTTGAGTAGTAGTGAAGGAATTTAGTTTCCTGTCCACAGACTATTACAGAAACATTTTCATCAAGGCGTGATCTATGCTGTGTAAACTCTACAAAAATGAAATGAAATATGTAATATTATGATAGTTTAGCGAGAACAATTTCTTCGAATATGACGCGACAAACC
This sequence comes from Ostrea edulis, assembly GCF_947568905.1. Lineage (NCBI taxonomy): Eukaryota > Metazoa > Mollusca > Bivalvia > Ostreida > Ostreidae > Ostrea > Ostrea edulis. Next base: position 76,400,065 of record NC_079168.1, read on the forward strand.
ATCCAGAATGTCCATGACCGCTGTCTTCATTTCCCTGAAAGCTGTTCCTCTCATGCTTTCAGACACGTCGAGTATGAAAAGGACACAGGAACCTTTTCCTTTCTGGTGTCGAAGAGATCTCTCTAAAATTAATCAACAAATTCCCTACATGTTTTATGTTATATAAGAATAGTGTTTCCACATTGCATAAATAAGTCTTTCCTTCATCAATAATAGACTTCCCCTGATACAAGCAGGCAGTGATGTTAATCAAATATAAACACGTTCTACGAAGTATACGGTATTGCTCACATCTTTTTAATATCTTCAGATATTCAGAGATTGATCACTCTTTGTTACCCTAACCTTTCATAATTAAAAAAAAACGTTAAAAATTCTTCTAATTAGTTTCTTTGTACCATACAATGAATTCATTGCTGTGGCATTCAATTCGACATTTGAATATATCGACGATGTATTATCTATCAACAGTAATAATTTTCATTCATATGTCGATTACATATATCCCAGTGAACTCGAAATAAAAGACACCACAGAGTCGTTCATTTCTACTTCATATTTAGATATTTTATTGAAAGTAGATATTAACGGCAAATTAACAACTCAACTTTATTACAAACGGGATGATTTCAGCTTCTCCATCGTCAACTTCCCATACTTATGTAGCAATATTCTATTTTCACTTGCATATGGTGTTTACATCTTTCAAATGATTCGATACGCAAGAGCTTATCCTGCGTATGCTCATTTTCTAAATCGAAACTGATAAACAAGTTGGTGGTGCAGGGGTTCCAACAGTCTCGTTTTAAATCAGCATTTCGTAAATTCTATGGTCGTTATAACGATCTAGTTTGCCAATACAACCTATCATTGGGTCAAATGCTGTCTGATGTTTCGTGCCGGTTGTTGCACCGTTCTTGAGCACTGGTATTGGCTGAGAATGGCTCCGTTTGCCCGATGAAGATATGGGGTTTATAGCGGATGTGGCCAGTCGGTAGGGGATGCTTGCTCCTCCTGGGCACCTGATCCCACCTCTGGTATATCCAGGGGTTCGTGTTTGTCCAACTATCTATCTTGTATTGCTTATAGGAGTTATAAAATTAATCACTGTTCGTTATCTTCACCTTTCATTCATTAGATTTCGTGGGGACTCAATTTTTGTGGATTTCGTGCATAGCCCTATCCCATGAATTTCAAACCATAACGAGATGTACAATTGTGTAATGTGTACAATAAATATAGATATAGTGCTGCAATATGCTACCCAAAGCTATAAAAATCTAATGTAGTGTTTCCATGTTACATATCACTGTTCGTTATGTTCACCTTTCATAAGCAAGTCATTCGTTGATCATTAATAAAGCACTTCCTCGGCTTCACGCAGACAATGTTGTTGATCAACTATTCTTCGTAGTCTACGGTATTGGTAAAATTTTTAATATGCTTAGGTAATAAAAACTTTTACAGTTATTTTGATTTAATTCTTTAGATTTCCTGGGGACTCAATTTTCGTGGATTTCGTTGGTAAACGTATTCCATAAATTTCAAACCACAACGAAACGCACAATTGTTTAATTATAAAAACTATATCCACGAAATCATCCCAACGAAACAATAAAATATCCACAATTCGCAAAAATTGGCCCCACGAATTTAATTTATTTCACACCGGCTTGTATAATTGTCTGTTGCTGTTATTGTTTTTATTTTGAGGGAATATCTATGATAAGGGTAATATTCATATCAGATCAAAAGTATTGATTATTCATCGTCAACGTTTACTATTCCCTTAATGAATGACTTTCGTCAATATCTTCAAGTAAAACCTACGTTTCGCTGCTTCGAACTTGGCCTGGGAGAGCCACATAGTTGTGTATCCTTCGATAGAAGTCTCCATGAATTGCTGAAAGAAGAGAAAAAAGCTATTAACACACAAATATCAATTGATTCACTGAAATAGTCACCGTTACTATTAGAAAGAATCACAAACCTGCATCATATTCTCAATAATTTCAATAATCTCGACAATATGGATAACAAGGAAGAAACTACACCGATATTAATAGCATTTGTACAGACATTGATAATCAGGAAGGAAATGACCACAAAGATACTGAATGCAGATAAAATTGCTGAGACTTTCGTGAACAAGATTATACAAATTGATAATTCAAAATTATATTTTGACAGTAAGAAATACATTAACTGTGGGAAAACATATATTGCATGTTTTGTTCAAGGGATATTACATTAAAGACTTGAAATCTATTTTTTTACGACAATTCAGTTGAAAACACGTGCTATAATGACTTCCTCTTCGAATTGAGTTGTACTCAATAAACTCGGGGAGTGTCGCTTTTCACACGTGAAAAAAAGGATTATCAACATGCTGACCAGTTTAATTTGGGAAGAAAACTGAAACTTGTAGATATTTTCACACATTTTCTTATAATGCCTCTCTTTTTTCCACATGTTTTTTAAAGTCTTATCCGCGAAATAATATTATTGAGCATGAAATACGTGGTCTCAAGTATCGATCATTGTCAATTGTCAATGTTATAATGATATTTTTCAAAGATTCTTGGAGAAAATCCTTCCATATAATTCCCATTTTAGTTCCCCCAACATGTATTCATCTAATGACTTTAGTTTGATGGCGGACAATGTCTTTGATGTAGTGGCACTGCTTTAGGTACCAATATGACTACATCTTAAGCCACCATATTCATTGTGAAAAATAGAATACAACTTGCTGATTTATAGGTTGTTTAGGTATCTAAAGTCGTTTTGTATCATATAACATTTTTCATCATAAAATCATGCTAAATATGCACTTACATATGACGTCATTATACAACTGTTATAAATAAATCACGAATGTATTTTAATCGAAAATGAAAAAGTAATACACTACCCCAGGATTTAAACATCGGTCTAACTGGCGATAATGATGATAAAACGTCAAACGTTTATCAAGTTATGAAATTGATCACTGTTCGTTATCTTCACCTTTCGTTCATGTTGTTCAGGCCTCCAAAGTGGGTTTGTTTCATATGTAACATTGAAGTGGACCAAATATAGAATCTCAATGTTTCGTAACGTTTGCCAACCGAATCCATCACACCATAATATGCACGGTGGAAACGTGTGATTCCCAGAATCCATTCTTTGCGTGGTTGTGATAAGCCATGCCATACTCCATTTATGCAGATAAATTGCACAATCTTTATAATATGTCATACACAGTGGGAGGGAGCTACCTACTTTCAAAAACTACTTTGGGTATCTAGATGAAAACGGTTCGTTTCATAACACCATGACAATATGCCCTTCCATATGAGGCTATTACATGACCGTCGCGAATGTACCTTAATAGAAAATGCAAAAGTAATACAGTATTCCAGGATTTATTATTGCTCTAACTGGTGATCATGTAAAATATCCGTAGCTTAGCAAAAGTTCTACTAAAATCCTACCGCTTTCAGTAAGAAATGATTTTGAAAATCTAAACACGAAGCCATCAATGTTTCACACTTTACACTAATGTTCTATAGTTTTGTTTGAAAGGTTTCAAAGCAAACAATTTTAGCAGTAATTGCCGTGTACGTTAGGTTATGACGTTTCACACAGTGTATAAAAATGCTCTAAAAGTATGAGGTGTATTGTGTTACTTTTGTAGTTTTATTTTAGTGCGTCAGAGGAAAATCGGATCGACATGCTAAATGGAATAGATGTTTTCCCCGTTAAACAAAATCGTCAATGAATGAAATCAACATACCTTCATAATATCAATAAATTTTCAATTCACACATATATTCCACACATTTCACATACTTTACATTTCGTAGATATATGACGTAGCTAACAAATTCTTTACATGTGTCGCTCGATACATGATTGATTGATTATATCTTGCTTAACGTCCCTCTCGAGAATATTTCACTCATATGGAGACGTCACCAAGACCGATAAAGGGCTACATATTTAGACCTATGCTCGGCACTTACGGCCATTGAGTATTGAGAGTTCTTTAGCGTGCCACACCTACTGTGACAAGGGACATCCGTTTCTAAGGTAATCACTGAGGACCCTTGACATTCACAACTGATGCCGAGCGTTTGGAGATGGACTGTCACTGCTTATTTTAACTACTTAGGTTTGTCGCGGCAGGGATTCGAACTCCGACCTTCCGCATGCGGGGCAAACACTCTGCCCCTAAACCACCGCCGTGAGGATCCGGGTTAGAATAGGTTCTCAATATCCCTTATTTGTCGTTTGAAGCGACTAAATGGGGCGGTCCTTGAGATGAGACCGCAAAAGCCGAGATCCCTTGTCAGAGCAGGTGTGGCACGATAAAGACCCCTCCCTGATCAATGGCCATAAGCACCGATTGATTGATTAATTGATTGACTGATGTTTTCGGCCACACTCAAAAATTTTTCAGTTATATGGTGGCACCCAGTTTTTATTGGTGGAAGAGAGAACCCGGATACAATGTACCTGGGAAGAGACCACCGACCTTCCGAAAGTAACTGGGAAACTGTCTTACCGGCGCTAACGAGATTCGAACCCGCGCCGGCAAAGGTGAGAGGCCGTGTGATTTTGAGCGCGATGCTCTAACCATTCGGCCACGGAGGTCCTCTTAGCATAGACCTAAAGTTTGCAACCCTTAACCGGTAGTGGTGACGTCTCCATATGAGTGAAATATTCTTGAGATGGACTTAAAACAATATTCAATCAATCAATTTAGACCACCGCGGCGGCTTCGTTCGATATATAGTTATGACGTCATCAGTTTAGTTTCATATTGATCAGATACAAATTACACGACAGCAGTATAACATTTCGTATTTCTTTGGATCGTATTACCTATATTTTTATTTCATGCATAAATAAAACTTACACATGAATATAAAATTGGACTTCAATATATATACTTATTTCAATTTCGACGTCAAATTGTTTCGCGAATTTTATCCCAATAAAGATGGTCATAACCTGTCTTAACGTACCTGTGCGATACTACAACGACGATGATTAATGGTCAAATATACTACTCAAAATTTGATAAGGATAATAGATATTTTTATGTTTAAAAAATTAATAATTGCATAACTGGCAATATTGTGTCCAAGTGAAATTAAAAACGTCTTCAACAAACTTGCACGTGCATTTCATGCCATGGGAAATGTGTTTCTCATCACAGTTTATGCTTTTGCTAACAGTGCATGATTTTCACTCAGGCATCGATGTCTGATTCTGTCTAAAATTTCAAACTCACTCGAGTGTTTACACTACGTTTATCAACACAATGCCCCCTCAACGTGTAAGGCGTCGCCTGACAACAGAACAACTGAGCAGATGTATTGGAAAGCTTGACGCTGGCTATTCACAACGTGACGTTGCAAATGCACTAAACGTCAGCCAGAACGTTGTCAACAGGGCCTGGAACCGACAGCAAACTTTTGGTACAGCAGCACACCGACATGGGGGTGGTCGTCAGAGGTCGACAACACAACGCCAAGACCATTTTGTGGCTCTTCAGGCACGACTCCATCCCTTCTGGACAGCAACCAGCCTACGTAACGACCTCCTGAACGCCTCGGGGGTGAATGTGTCCACTCAGACGATACGGAATCGGCTTCACAATCCAGGTTTCAACTCGAAAAGGGCATGTGTTCGAGTCCCTCTGACTGTTCGACACCGGCGGGAGCGATTGGACTGGACTGAAGATCATGTCACTTGGACACAGAACGATTGGGTTCAAGTTCTGTTCACCGATGACTCCAGGTATTGTTTGGACTTTACAGACAGGAGGCACCGAGTGTGGCGACGACAACGTGAACGTTTCCATGATGCCAACATCAGTGAACATGACCGTTATGGTGGTGGTTCCATCATGGTCTGGGGTGGAATCAGCAGGGATGGAAGAACAGATCTTCATGTCCTGGAGAGAGGAACAATGACGGGGGTGCGGTGAGATCATCGATGTTTACGTCAGACCCTACACTGGTGCTGTTGGCCCTGAGTTCATCCTGATGGATGATAACGCCCGTCCTCATCGCACCAGGGTGGTGGAGCAGTACCTTCAGCAGGAGACATTTGTCCGTACGGACTGGCCAGCGCGCTCGCCGGACTTGAACCCGATTGAACATGTATGGAACATGCTGCAGGTTGCCCTTTCACGCCGTAGAGCACAACCCACGACTTTGGCAGAGCTCGGAAATGCCCTCGTGGAAGAGTGGAACAACCTTCCCATTGGAAACATCCGGGTGCTTATTGACAGCATGGCTCAACGTTGTTAAGCCGTCATTGATGCAAGGGAAGGCCATACCCGTTATTGACACTTCATCGACTAAGCGTAATGATGGACTATCCGAAAACTGTGTAATTCTTTCTCTGGTTTGCTGTTTATCAGATTTCAAGCATTCCGTATTGATAAAAGTTCATGCCGTTCATGAATTTTCATTCATAACCTGAGTAAACACGTTTCTGAGTCAAATTTATGTCTTTTGTAATGTTAGTGGTAAATCATAGACATATAACCTAGTGATCCTTATCAAATTTTGAGTAGTATAGTTAGAATACAGTATCCCCATTAAGACCTTTAATCTGCCATCCAATACAAATTCTTCAGGAAGTACTGAAAGGTTTACCCACAAAGCAAATGTGGATTCAAAAAAGTTTTAAAGAGCTTATAGTAAATTTGAAATTACAAAAGTGTTTTAAAATCAACACTTTACACTGCCATTCCTCACGATAGACTTAATGGTGTTTACATCTCTCAACTGATTTGATACGCAAGAGCTTGTTCTGCGCATGGTCAGTTTCTAATCGAAACAGGCTACTGACAAACAAGTTGATGGTGTAGGGGTTCCAACAGTCTCGTTCAAAACCAGCATTTTTTTAAATTTCTATGATCATTATAACGATCTAGTTTGCCAATACAACCTATCATTGGGTCAAATACTGTCTGACCTGTTTCTTTCCAATTGTTAAGCCGTTCTTGGCACACTGATTGTGACTACGGATAACTCCGTTTACCTGATCAAGATATAGGGCTCACTGCAGGTTTGATCGGTCGACAGGGGATGCTTACTCATGCTAGGCATCTGATCCCACCTCTGGTATATCCATGGGTCCGTGTATTGCTTGTAGGAGTTATGAGATTTATCACTGTTTGTTATATTCGCCTTTCATTAAAGTCTAAACTTTTGAAAATAAAGAATGTTGCTTCTTTAAAAAATATGGAAAAAAGAAATGTTTATATATTGTGATATGTCAAACATTTCTTCGTTAAATATCACTCTGGTTTTACGTACACGTACTTTGAAATTAAGATTAAAAAGATTCTGGAATTCCTCATTGGGACTATATAACAAGAATAGGACACCTAAGCACCCCCTGTCGACCGATCACACCCACCATGAACACTGTATATCTTGATCAGGTAAATGGAGTAATCCATAGTCTAAATGAGTGTGTAAAGAGCAGTCTAACAATTGGTATGAAACACACTAGACAACAATTTACCTTATGACGGGTTGTATTGGTAAATGAGATCGTGACGACTATAAAATGTTCGAATTCTGTCTTTAAATGAGAATGTTGAAATCCCCGTAACATCAACTTCTTTGTCAATAACCTTTGCCAATTTTTAACGAAAAAGATGAAGATAACAAACAGTGCTCAATCTCATCACTCCTATAAGGAAAGCAAAATTCAGAGTTGGGAAGACATTCTAGAGATGAGATCAGGTTTCTAATAGGTGTCTGTCTAGCAGCCACACTCGCCGTGAGGCCTATATCTTAATCAGATAAATGGAGTAATTCGTAGTGTCGGTTCGATTAATGTGAGTGATAAGAAATATTTTATAACGTGAATGTAGGTTTATGAAAACTAATTTTCCCGTACAAAGTCACGGGAAGGAAATAACACAAAGAAGTTATTTTTAGTCGAGGCTGGTATACATGTAGATGGTGTTGCATAGACAGATCCTCAATGCTTTGAATACATATGATCTAACAAATTGTCTTCCTGTAAACAAACTAGTGGATAATTTGTTTATAGGAAAACAATTTATTTCAAACGTCGAGAACCTTTGAGTGTACAGTAAGGAGTTATTTGTAGTCGAAGATATATATCGAGCGATCGAGAAAAAAACCTGTGTATAGCCTGCTGTTGACTTGCGTATTAAGTCAGAATCTGAAGACTAGATGCATTATCTTTAGTCTTGTATTTAAAACACATTGGTACTTTTCAAAAAGATTTATCAATGATGTCACAAATATGTAAGATAGATATAGATATTCCAAGAGGACCAAACTATGGCACCTAAAGCATGCGTATTAGATGCAAAAACACCAACGTAGTGTTTTCATATTACATGAGCAAGTCATTCGTTGATCATTAATAAAGCACTTCCTCGGTTTCACGCAGACGATGTTGTTGATAAACTATTCTTCGTAGTCTACGGTATTGGTACAATTTTTAATATGCTTAGGTAATAAAGACAGTTATTTTGATTTGTTTCTTTGTAGCACACAGTGGATTCATTAGATTTCATTGGGACTCAATTTTCGAGGATTTCGTGGGTAAGCGTATTCCATAAATTTCAAACAAAAAGGAGACGTACAATCTTTTAATTATAGAAACCATATCCACGAAATCACACCCCAAGGAAACAATAAAATTTCCACAATCCGCAAAGATTGGCCCCCACGAATTTGAGTTATTCCACATTGGTTTGTATAATGTTTTTGTAGCCGTTGTTTATTCTCAGAGAACAGTATTGATGATAGTGGCAGATCAAACGTATTAATTATTCAATGTCAAATTTTACTATTCCCTTGATAAATGACTTTCTTCAACATTTAAAAATCAAAACCTACGTTTTGCTACTTCGAACTGGGCCTGGGCGAACCACAGACATGTAATACATGTACATTCGATAGAAGTCTCCATGAACTGCTGAAAGAAGAGAAAAGGGGTTAATATTTTTAAAGTTAAAAACACACAAATATAAAATTAATCACTGAAATATTCACTGTTACTATTAGAAAGAATCAGAAACCTGCATCATGTTTTAGATAATTGCAATAATCTCGACACTATGGATGACAAGGAAGATATTGCACTTATTGATTAGAGTAAACATCGATAACAAGGAAGGGGATGTGCAATCTATAAACATATTGATTCTAGATAAAATTCCTCAGATCTTATTGAAAATAAAATACACATGTAGTACAAATTAATGATTCAGAATTATATTTTTGACAGTAATAAATACATCAGTTGTGAAAGACCACGCATTGCATATTTTGTTCAAGAGATATTATATTAAACAGATGAATGACACGTGTTACAACAAATAAATCGCAATGATATGCCATAATAAGGACTTCCTATTTGAATTGAATTTTACGCACCAACGCGAGAAATGTTGTTTTTCACTGGGTCAAAAAGTATTATCATGATGACCGGTTTATTTTACTAAGGAAACTGAAAGTTTTAGCTATTTTCACACCTTTTCATACATTTTGATAATGCCACTCGTTTTCTACATATTGTTTTACGTCCCATTCTAGAATGTTTTTAAAAATAGTTCAGAGACGTTTAACGGCTGTCATAAAATGACATTTACAACAAGGTATCTTATTCAGTCTTAAATACGTACTCTATAGTACATGTTCCACACATCGAACAAAAGATTTTTGCCCCTACCAAATCTCTTGGTACACCTCTACTTCAAGTTTAATGGTTGGTTAACCCTACCATTGTATTCACAATTATCAAACCAATAGTTATCTATGATATGGAGACACGTCCTCTGAACATTGTGTTTCCAATTGCAACCAACAAAACAGGAGATCAGATAATATATAAATCGTCCTCTCTCTCACTCTCTCTCTCTTTCACTCTCTCTCTCTCTCTCTCTCTCTCTCTCTCTCTCTCTCTCTCTCTCTCTCTCAAACTTTGTTATACTCCATCACTAACACTTCTTTAAAATAGCATAAAATGTGTTCTCTCTCTCACTCTATCTCTCTCTCTTCTCTCTCTCTCTCTCTCTCTCTCTCTCTCTCTCTCTCTCTCTCTCTCCCTCTCTTTCTCTCTCTCTCTCTCTCACTCTCACACACTCTCTCTCACTCTCTCTCTCTCTCTCTCTCTCTCTCTCTCTCTCTCTCTCTCTCTCTCTCTCATCATCTTGTTTTGGGGTTTCGTTCATTAGCGACAAACCTATGAGTCTAACTCGTCATTTGAAATAAATTGAAGAGGTAGTGATAGTTTTATATTGCTTTATTAGCATGTTTCTGTTGGTTGCTCAGGTCATTCAAACAGATCATAATCAAAAACCCAGACATTATACATAGTCTTGAAACATGAATGAAGATAGTTTGAATGTGTAAAAAAAAAATTCATAATATTCTTGAAAACTACTCACCGTAAACCATCACCTGACCGTGGAATACAGGTAAACTTCCCTTGGCGGTACTATTTATCATAACTAGCCAATACAAATCACACCAATCAATATAAATTCTGATGATTTTGATTTATACAGAAGGATTATTATACCCGGGAAAAGTTTACCAACATATACTCATCTATTTAGTTTAATGGCGGACAATGCCTGTGATATGACAAGATCTTAAGCCAATATATTCATTGTGAAAGCTAGATTACAATTTGCTGATTTATATGTCCTTGACCTCCAGGCTGGTTTTGTTTCAAAGATATCACTGAAGTGGGCCAACTATCGAATCTCAATCTTTCGTAACCTTTGCCAACTCAATCCATCACACCAACGTCTCCATCGTCAACTTCCCATATTTATGTTGCAATATTCCATTATCACCTGCACATGGTGATACGAAAGAGTTTGTTCTACGTATGGTCAGTTTTTAAATTGAAGCAGCCTACTTACAAACACGTTGATGGTGCAGGCGTTTAAGTAATCATTTCGCAAATTCTATGGTTGTTTTAGCAATCTAGTTTGCCAATACAACTTATCATTGGGTCAAATGCTGTCCGACGTTTTTCATATCGATAGTTAGGCCGTTCTTGGCACACTGATTTTGACTGCGGATAACTCCGTTTACCTGATCAAGATATAAGGCTCACGGCGGGTGTGACCAATCGACAGGTGATGCTTATTCCTCCTAGGCACTTGATCCCACCTCTGGTATATGCAGGGGTCCATGTTTGCCCAACTCTCTATTTTGCATTGCTTATATAGGAGTCATGAGATTGATCACTGTTCGTTATCTTCGCTTTTCACCATAACATTCACGGGGGTGAGAATGCGTGATTTCCAGAATCCATCCTTCGCACGGTTGTGTTAAGGCAAGTTACACTCCATTTATGCACGTAAATTGCACAAACTTTAGAATATGTCATACGCAGAGGGAGGGTACATGTACATGAAACATTTGGTTCATAACACCATGACAATATGCCCTTCCATATGAGGCTATTACATGACTGTCACGAATGTACCTTAATAGAAAATGCCAAAGTAATACAGTATTCCAGGATTTAAACATTGCTCTAACTGATGATCATGTAAAATATCCGTAGTTTATCAAAAGTTCCACTGGAATCCTACCGCTTTAAGAAATAATGATTATTAAACATATAAACACGAAACCATTAATGTTTGATAATTTACACTGATGTTTTACAGCTTTCTTTGAAAGGTTTCAAAATAGACGATATTAGCAGTATTTGTCGTGTACGCTTAGTTATGACATTTTACACGGTGTGTAATAAGCTCTAGAAGTTTGCAGTGTATAGTGTGTTACTTTTGCAATTTTATTTCAGTATATAACAGAGGAGAATCGGATCGACATGCTAAATCAAATATTTTTTCTCTTTCCGTTAAACAAAATTGTCAATGAATGAAATCAACATACCCCCATAATATCAATACATGCTCAGTATTTCACATATATATTCCATATATCCCATGGTATATGCTTTGCCCCTTTGCCGAAAAATGGCTGAAATATTGTCATAAAAGTCGTATAACTGTAATCAATTAAAAACTCCACATTTACTCGTTATTTGCAAACCATTTCTAAAGCTCGGGATGCGGGTCTTTAAAAATGACGTCATATCTATAAGATAATGTAATTCGATGTAATCCGAACCAAAACCAATATATTCCTTCTAATATGCAGAGGTACATTGCGTCCTTACCCCATTTGCCTTTGTTTGCAATTTTAAAAAAATGTGTATTGGAGACTTTGAAAATACCTTTCTTAATTGTCTATAATGCACCAGCTTTCGGGGGATTAGCCCCCTGGGCCACTACCATTGGGGGCCTTAAGGCGGCCTCCAAACCCCCTGCCCTTTCTGATTCCATATTTATCTTCCCCAAGCTACGCCGCTGAGCGCCGAGCATAGCCCTAAATTTTGTAGCCCCTCTCCGGCATTGGTGACGTCTCCATATCAGAAAAATATTCTCGAGAGGGACGTTAAACAATATACAATCAATCAATCAATCGATGTATAGCTATGAGGTCACCAGTTTACTTTCGTATGGATCAGACACAAATTATGCGACATCAGTATAACGTTTCGTATTTCTTTGGACTTTATTAGCTGCATGGTTTCAAACTTATCATTGGGTTAACTGCTGTCTGACGTGTTTCATATCGATTGTTAGGTCGTTCTTGGCACACTGATTTTTTACTACGGATAACTCCGTTTACCTGATCAAGATATAGAGCTCACGACGTGTGTGACCGGTCGACAGGTGATGGTTCCTCCCCCTCGGCACCTGATCCCACCTATGGTATATCCAGGGGTCTATGTTTGCCCAATTCTCTAATCTGTATTGCTTACAGGAGTTATGAGATTGATCACTGTTCGTTATCTTCACCTTCATGCATGAAAAAAACTGACATGAAAATATAATCGGACTTAGATATATGTACTTGGTGATATACAAATACTTATTTCCATTATGACGTCAAATTGTTTTTGCTGGTTTTATGACAGCAAAGCTGTTCATAACCTGTCTTAAAATACCCGTGCAATACTACAACCATGGTGATTAATGGTAAGATGGATAACATTCAATCTCCACTTCATACCTTCAAGAAGTACTGAAAGGTTTACCTACACATCAAATGTGGATTCTAATAACAAAAAATAGAGAAGTTATAGTAAATTTGAAATCATAAAACATTTTTCAAATCAATACCTTACACGAGCACTCCTCATGATAAATTAAAAACTAAACTTTTTGACATCAAAGAAAGTTGCTTCTTCGAAAAAAATAATAGAAAAAAGAAATATTTATATCTTGTAATCAATCATCCAAATATTTCTTAGTTAAAAACTAATCTGGTTGTACGCACACGTACTTTGAAGCTGATATTAAAAATATACTGGAGTTCCTCATTAACAAATCTTCGTAGTCTTTGGTGATCAGGTCTTCCAACAGTCTGTTGGGATTCCCATGGGGATTAATTATACTCCTTGATTAGCTGACCACTTTTATATTCTTACGATCCGGATTGATTTAAAAGCTTCTAAATCGGAAAAAATCATGACTGTGACCTTCCATTTGACATTCAGATACATTGACGACGAACTGTTTAATAGCAATACTCATTTATACCCATGAAAAGGTGAAGATCACCAGCCGTGATCAATCCCATGACTCATATAAAGAATACTATATTAAAAGTAGGGCAAACACAAACTTCCGACGTACCAGAGGTGGGATCAAGTGGCTAATGGGAGTAACCACGTCCTGTCAAACGGTCACATCCGAAGTGAAACCAACATCTTAAGCATGTAAACGGAGAAATCCGAAACCAATATTATATTGGTAATTTCGTTACAACGACCTAAAATGTGCAAAATTATTGTCCTTAAACGAGACTGTTTAAACCCCTGTAACATCAACTTATTCGTAACATCAACTTATTTGAATTCAGATGGGGATCCAGGTTAGAATAGGTCCTCTGCACCCCTTGATTGTCGTAAGAGGCGATGAAATTGAGCGGTCCTTCGGATGAGACCGTAAAAACCAAAATCCCGTGTCACAGCAGGTGTGGCACCTTCACCGGCAATGGTGACGTCTCCATATGAGGGACATTAAACAATATAAAATCAACCAATCAACTTATTTGTCAGTACTCTGCTTTAATTTTAAAAAAAGGTGAAGATATCGAACAGTGATCAATCTCTTAACTCCTATAATGATTGTATAATTAGGAGTTGGGAAAACATGGTCCTATGGACATACAAGAGGTGAGAGCAGGTGTCTAGAAGTAGTCAGCACCCCCGTTTACTAGTATAAATTTGTGAAAAATGCAAAAATAAATGTGGTTTCATGGGCAATTTTTGTAATAAATATCGGATTTTAAGCAAAATTAAAATGTTTACAATAATTTCACAAAATTCATTTACAAATTCGTTTTTAGGTATCCTATGTTCTTGAGGACACGTAATACAAACGTAAAAATAAATGCAAGGGTTGATATATATATTTTGTGACTGAGTTTTGTCATAAGAAGTAAAATTATACAATTTCTTTAAAAAGTAATGGCGTCGTAAATTTTCTATGATGTTGAAAAGTTGAAATATACTACCCCTCCCTATATACCGGTAACTCTACATAAAGTGTTCCCACTGTTTATTGAGAAATTGTAAAAGTGAATTATATTCAATGCCATAAAATATATTCATAATAACAGAAATTTCGTTTTCATTTTCATTTCTGAAAAAATTCTAACAATTGCCGTTAAAGAATAAATAAAATACTGTATATGGGAATAATTTTACGGGTTGTAATTTTCGCGGTTTTTACATTTTAGACACATTTCCGGGTTCATGAATTCGCTGATTTGAATAACTATAAGCTCTTTCCCCATTTTAAAACACATTGTGTATTAAAGAATAATAAAAATATTCACGGTTTCTTACATTCGCGGATTCTTTTAGACCGCAAATATAGCAAAAATTACCACTGCGATTTATTTTCCCCCATTCAATACTAACAATTCCATGGGTTTGTTTTTTAGCAAAAAGAAATATTTTGGTATCATAGAATCAAAGTACATAACTAGTAAACTGGACTCATCGACACCCCTAAAGTGATAATTGTACAATATGTTTAATGACACTCTTCGTTCCTCTACTGGTGTTGATCCTTTACAGTACCAAATAGCTACTACGTATTCTTCCATCTAACTCGGTGTGTCTCCTTTGTGTCTGTGTTGATCTGAATCATTCTGGATGCTACAAGTCTGAAACTAAAGTTACAAATGCTAGAATTAAGACGGAACCGTGCAGGTATTATACAGCATATAACATAAATATCTAACGTCTCTTTAATGTACAGTGTTTGTCAAAGAAAATTTCTCATTCACTAACTGTAGGCCATTTTCTACATTTACGATACTCTTACCTTTGAGCGTTATAATTAATGACAACCGTAGACTGAGGACGCTGTTGAAGTCTGTGGTTGATGAAATTATTCACATGATCAGGATAGTCTACCCAGAGGCCATGGGAGTCTCTCCACTGCCAACACCGACTAGAATTTGTGGAAATGTTTTTAGAACCAATAACATTTTTCAGTAGCGGTGGAATATTTGAACCTATATCTTTGTTTGTCATTGATTCTTTTCTTTGGTTTGGTGTCATCGTGCCGTCAGATACTGATGCTTGCTTATCACCAGGAGAACTGTTTTGTATGGCATACAATGTATTTTGAAAATCATTTGGAATAACGGACCGTTTAGTTTCAGAATGCCCCACTTCTCGAGTCTGTAAATCATTTTTGGGACTGAGATTGCTTACAGAATCAGTTTGTAAGTCATCGACTTCCATAGGAGATTGAAGTTCCGAACTTAACTCGGTCGTATTTGTTCTATCAGTACTTGATGTTTGTCCCACTCGTATGTTTGATTCAGATCTGTAGAAATCTTTAGTTTCAGTTGAATCATTACTAGTTTCATTACGTAACATGACATCATTTGAACAAAGATCTGATTTTTCATTTACACATGCTGAAGGTCCCTTATGTTCTTTATTTTCATGGCCCTCATTTGGTCCACTGTAGGGTGATTCCTTCGCAGCAAAATCACCTGTAAATTGTCAATCTATCCATACTTATGTTTGATTATCAAATTGAAATGAAGTGGATATTTATAAAAGAAAACTGAAGGCGCTGTTTTAAATGGTGTTTTATTGTGTTAATCATTGAAGGTACATTTCAGATCACTAACCCTTTAAATCAGTTGAAGGAAGGCCGTGGAGTGAAGCAGGCATTTGTGATGTACGCCGTTGTTCTGTTACAGCTTTCTTCACGTCCGGGGAAAATGGGTCGCTGCAACGAATAAGGATAATTCAAATTGAAATCGTGATGCCATCGATCAACAAGTAATGTATCTATCTGATGTATGTTGTACTACAAATCAATCTACAGGTTATTTCGACTTATAAATATGAAGTAAATCAATCAACGGATTATTTATTTTTATACTAATAAACGTGATGCAAATCTATCACCAAGAAATTTACTCTAACTTGATATAAATGTAATACAAATGAATCTACGGGTGAGTTTATATTAATTTATAAACATGATGCAATCTACAGGTGAGTTTAGTTTAATTCATAATCATGATATAATGTACAGGTGAGTTTATTCTAATTTATAAACATGAAGTTTATTCTAATTATAAACAGGATTCAATTTACAAGTGAGTTTGTTTTGATTTATAAATATGATACGACATACAGATGAGTTTATTTTAATTGATTAACTTGATATAATATACAGGTGATTTTATTTCAATTGATAAACATAATGCAAACAATCTACAGATAAAAGTACTTCAATGTTTAAACGTCATGCAAATCAATCTACAGTTAAAGATACTTCAATAACAAAGATGTAAATCAGTAGAAAGTAAGCCTATTTCAAAGTTTAAACGCGATACCAATAAATCAACATGCAAGACGAATTCAATACAAATCAGTCTATTCTTGAGATATATTTACCAAACTTCAATGTCGTATTTTCCGTCGTATCCGAATCTGTAGTTACCCATCCGTCCACAGGGCCATCGAACCTGAAGTCAGACGAACAACAATGTCAACACTTCGAGTTTTTTCTATGCAACTTGGTAATATATCAATTCCCATTGAAGGAAAACCTATCTTCTCCTCACGTAGACGTTGCTATCATTAAGCAATTAACATTCAAAACGAATGTAAACCAAAAAAATATATCTGTTCTAACAGAAAGGAGGTCAGTCAATAAAAGGTAAGTTTAGTAACATTTCATCTACAATTCAGTTGTATCCTATCTTGTTTCTACTGTTAGGGTGTACTACCAGGTCCGTTTTAGAGCTTAAAGCTAGCATAGTTTGATAGTTTCTGATTGGGGTAAGGAGGAAAAATGTAAAATCACCTCTTATATGTTAGAGAAAATTGTATTTATTGACCGGTCAACAGGGGATGCTTACTCCTCCTAGGCACCTGATCCCACCTCTGGTGTGTCCAGGGGTCCGTGTTTGCCTAACTATTTTGTATTGCTTGTAGGAGTTATGAGATTGATCACTGTTCGTTATCTTCACCTTGCATTGACATCACCAGTTAATATCTTTGCATTCATTTCCGGTTAAGTCATCTCACCACTGATCTAACAAGCCGATATTAGAAGTATAGTCATATTACTACAACGTATGATTTAAACTTTAGGTATTGCGGAATTCATACAAGAACTCTTCATTTGGAGGAGACGGAAAATAGTTGTAGAAAAAAGGACAGAAATGTGAACATTAGTATTGTATATTGATTAATATTGATAATGACCACAAACAGTAGTTTTATATGGGTTAACAATAAAGAGGTTAGTACCTGGGTGTTTTGGCATTGTGCATTTTTTCAGAAGTATATCTTTAATTTCTTCAAAGAAGGGGAGTTATAGAATTAAAAAGAAACAAAGGAAACACGGTGCTCGTTATTGGGCTATATTGTAATACTTGACCCTTTTGCACTTAACATTTTCTCAGGATTAATCACATTAACTCGTTTTATCTGTTGGTATCAACTCAATATAAGGGAAACAAATCATTCATTACGTCACATAAATACGTATTCTTGTCTTCTAATAATAATAATTATATATATATATATATATATATATATATATATATATATATATATATATATTATATATATATATATATATATATATATATATATATATATATATATTGCCTAGATGGTCGAGCGGTCTAGCGCGCTGGTTACATGTTGCTAGGAGATTTGGTTCCGTAGGTCGTGAGTTCAACCCGGGTAGGGGTGGAAGTGGGTATCCAAATAAAGTGAAATTTTCTGTGCTTTATATTAAATATTTCTTCACTTAGGGCAGTTATGTTCATTTAAGAGTTCATTGCTATTTCTATATATATATATATATATATATATATATATATATATATATATTATATATATATATATATATATAAGCACTAAGTTCCAACAACACCCGATACCTAAAAGTGTCGGATCCACAGCATGGATACAAGGTCAAATACAAAAAAATTATACAAAGCACTAAAATGACCAACGACATGAACAACCAGATTGTCAAATTTTCGGGACGACCCGTCCCTTCTTAAGGACAATGAAAAGAATTACATAATGTGGCCAATATCAACAAAGAATAACAACAAAAACTACATATAAATACATCTAGCACTACAACTACACTAATCTACAGACGTATTTACAACGCAGACTACATGTTTTTTGGTCTTTAGGCTTGCCAATCAATGTTAAAAGATTATATATATATATATATATATATATATATATATATATATATATATATAGAAACTCATTAATAGTAGATTGACAATGAATAATGCCCTTTCTGTTCTTAAGATGTGGAAATATATCATCATACAGAATTTGAGAGCTATAAAAACATACTTGGAGTAGTGTCATTTTTTAAAATTGTATAAATGTAACAAAGTGTTACTTCAAAATTAAGATGAAACTTAAGAAAAGGGGGTTGTTGATTAAATTTTTTTAATTATTGGCCATAATACTAAATTTTAAAATGCAATTTCAACTAAATTCAATAATTATTCTTCTATTTGGGAAATATTTCAACCAAGGTAATCAATTGATTATTTCCAAGTCTTTTCTTTCGCAAAATTAAAACACATACATGTATCTGCGGGTATGAATAGTGATGATATCTTAAATAAATCCGAAGCAAAAATGTGTAGAGGTTAGATTAAACAACTCTTCCGACACAAAATGTAGTCCTTTTCAAACCCATTCAAATTTTGATTGACATACTAATTTTCAAATGGATAGGTTTAATTAAATGAATAACATGTTTTGACCAATCAAATAAGCATTGAATTCGTACCTAGACAGTGAAAACATTCTGACTTGGATTTCTCGAAAACAAATTTCAAACTTAAGTTTTAGTTTTATTTGACCAGTCAAAATTTGAGTAAAATCTAAGACTTTAAGTCCAAATTTCGACTTTTGTCGAAAACTCCATGCATGCATGGTTGTGTTTAAACCCCGAGGAGCTAACTTTCTTACTAAATCATTTAATAACCTTTAAAGTGATGACTTAACAACGATGCTGATTGGATGAAAAATTCATTTGATTTCTGAGTCAACAAATTTCGTCCGGAGTTCATCTGCACAAAGCATGCGGGACTACTTTTCTCTGGAATGCGTTTTCCCCGTTCTAATTTTAGCAGTATTTATAGAACGGAAATTTCCAATTGATTCGTTTGATGCTACCAAATATCAACACAACCAAATATATGAATAAAATACAAATTAATTTAAAGAAACAACACATATAGGCCTAGTAATGACGTGGCAGAGTAGTAAACTTGGTGACGTAGGACACTGACTGGTAGAAGTAGACAGATTGTAAACACGAGTTCCCGGTATGCATCCTCTGCTTTACGAGTTCGATAATATCACGGGGCAAGCAGCGACTTTTTATCTGCGAGATTAATAAAATTGAACTGTGTTATATGGGGCTCAGTCAACGAGGGCAATTTATATGGGGCTCACGGCGGGTGTGACCGGTCAACAGGGGATGCTTACTCCTCCTAGACACCTGATCCCACCTCTGGTGTGTCCAGGGGTCCGTGTTTGCCCAACTATCTATTTTGTATTGCTTGTAGGAGTTATGAGATTGATCACTGTTCGTTATCTTCACCTTCCATGAAGAGGTGTTGAGATTTTTACTTGATTTTGAAATGGAGCCGAGTCGCATTCCACCGTTCCTACTACGCAACCAGTGTTTAACGTCTCCTCGTACCCAATGCAGCAACGTGTTCTCTTCCTTTATATCTAATTCAGCTTTGAACCATTACACCTTTAATTTGGTGTATAATCCATTTAATTCTCCACAGTAACTCTACTTGACCTGAACGCAAAGCCAGTTTTGTTGTTTTCAATGGTACGAATAGGTATTCCTACGCGCCATTACAAAAACGTTAATTAAAGCTTTTTGATGAGAGAAACTATTTGTTTTTTATTTCAAAAACATAATTAAATGATAAGAAATAAAAACTATAATTTTTATTTGATGCATTATCAAACGACAAACGCTACGCGCATTGATGAAGATTTGCGTCCCATTTGTTGTTTGATACATGAATCAAATAAAGAATTTTAAGTTTCATTTCTTTAATCACGTAAACATAGCATTATATACATGCGCTATCAGAGAGGTGAAGATAACGTACAGCGATTAATAACATTTTTAGGAAAGCAAAATATAGAGTTGGGCAAACACAGACCCCTGGGTATACCAGATATGCGACCAGGTGCCTATGAGAAGTAAACATCTCCTGTCGACCGATCACACCCGCCGTGAACCCTATATCTTGATCAGGTAAACGGAGTAATCTGTAGTCACAATCAGTGTGCCAAGAACGGTTAAACAATCGATATGAAACACGTCAGACAACATTTGACCCAAAGATAGGTCGTATTGGCAAACTAAATCACTAGAACGACCATAGAATTTCCAAAATGCTGACTTTAAAAGGGACTATTGAAAGCTCTGTAACATCAACTTGTTTTTCAATAGCCTGTCTCGGTAGAAAAACTGATCATGCGCTGAACAAGCTTTTGAGAATCGAATCACTTGAGATTAATTGATTGATAATTGTTCAACGTCCCTCTCTAGAATTTTTCATTCATATGGAGACGTCACCAAGTCCAGTGAAGGGCTTCAAATTTAGGTCTATGCTCGGCGCTTACGGCCATTGAGCAGTGAGGGTTATTTAGCGTGCCACACCTGCTGTGACACTGGACATGCCGAGCGTTTGGTGATGAAGCTGTCACCACCAATTTTAATGACTTAGGTCTGTCGCGGCCGAGATTAGAACCCCGACCTTCCCCATGCGGGGCGAACGCTCTGCATATGATTTTGGAATATTGCTACATAAATAAGGGAAGTTGACGTTGAAGCTGAAATCATCCCGTTTATGATAAAGTTGAGTTGTTACTTTGCCGTTTGTATCTATTTTCAATAAGATATCTAAGTACGAAGCAGATGTGAAGGACTATGTGGTCGTATAGCTGACTTTTTACAGTGGCGTCAGTGGCCGAGTGGTTAGGCCGTCAGACTCTCGACCGAAAGGTCGTGGGTTCGAGTCCTGGCCGCGGCAGGGCTGACGTTGTGTCCTTGGGAAAGGCACTTTACATGAATTTCCTCACTCTACCCAAGTGTAAAAGAGGTACCTGGCTATAGACAGTGAAAGATTTTGTTAGAATGTTAGTGCTCTAGCGCTTGTAATGGCAGCTTCCTAGGAGGCTGAGAAAGTTCTAGATTGATATAAGGTCTGCTGGGGTAATAATGTACATTGATTATTGTAAAGCGCTTTGAGCAGCATACGCTGGAAAAGGCGCTATATAAAACCAATCATTATGATTATTATTATTACTTATTTGAGTGGATTAACATTACAAATGAAGATAAATAGAAAAGTTTTTGATTGAATAATATTTAGAACTGACGTAAACATTAGCATTATGTATGGGTTAAAATAACTAGATAACGTCAGCATTGGCGTCATCAATAGGTTAACATTACACAAGTATTGACTTAGGATGATATCTATTGTAACAACTCGGATCTGGTCAAGTACTGGTTGACCAAGTTAACACTACACAATTATTGACTTTGGGTGAGGTTTACTCGTGACAATACGAATCTGGTCAGGAATTAGTTGACCAGATCCGTATCTTCACGAATAGACCGAATCAACAGCAGCTCCATTAAATGTTCAGGAATTTTATAATTGTGTTCACCATATCTTTTATTCCTTCAACAAAAACCAAAGAAAAACATGTGTATTATATCACATTATAACAACATTTCAACAATCAGAATCTAGAAACTGTAACATTTATTAATTGTATTCTTAATTATCTAAAAAAAAAAAAAGAAAGAAGAAATTGATAATAATTCTATACTAAAAGGTAATATTTGGTTAAGACTTTAATGCCATTAAATATGATTTAAAGATATATGCTTTGACGTGCGCAATTTGATTAATGGATAAAATATCAACAAATATATGGTTGTTCAAGAGGGAAACCGTCCACAGTTAATACTGAGGTGAACTCATTCTGACCAATCAGAGGACATCAAAATTCCTGATCATTTAAAAGACAAATGATGTAAACGGTGACGTTATCTATGAGCTAACATAGACAAAACATGTAAAGGTTACCCTTAGCCTAGAAAACTAACGTAAACGCTGGCGTTATCCATCACTCGGTAAGCTGTTCCTATAGAACCCTTACCACCATCCTGTTCTTCCCATTTCCAGTCAGGGCCTTGTAGAAATAAAAAGTTAATATTTTGTGTAGACATGGCAAATATCTAATGCTTTCATAAATTGGAAACTAATTAATTCAAAGAGGAATAAAACACGAAAGAAAATATGTACAGATGGAATGTGTAGGATATGTACAATACAATTTTGAAATTGAAAACTTCCTAGTTTTCATCATTTAGTGGATAAATGCAGTTTTATCTGAAAGTAACCTAAACATATTCTTTAAAAACCCCTATACTCGAAGTCACGATCTACAAATCGGACGTTGGGTAAGTAAACCCTCTGAAGTATCAGACAAGGCAATTAGATTTGAAAAGACGAGAAAATATAACTGATATTTATTTTTCCTTTGTGTTGTGAAATCGTCCATTATGTGGATGTGTTATTTCTTTTCAATGATACGGGTTGTTATGGATATGGATTACACGCCACTGGATATATCTGATAAAATACTTGCCTCTCTTTACATAACACCCAACAGCAACAAAACCATCAATAGGAATTCTTGGTTCGTCACAAATCACAATATCATATACACCATTTATTCCGTAGTTGTAAACACACCGATTCCCATTATCCCATTCCACTCGCACGAAGCCAGCTGTCAAAAAAGCAATTTTGTTTATGCACATTGTTTGCATTATTATCTATGATGAATACGGTTTCTACAATAAACAAAAATAGTAAAGATTTCAATCACAAAAAATCCTAAAGGTACATCAATGTCACACTAAAATATCAACACTTGCTCTGCACCAGACATTGCTTACTCCGGAACTTAGTTTTCCGGCGGTTTATGACTCTGTCTCTTAGTGTTTTGTGCTCGACTTCCGGTTTCATTATTAAAGTGGCGCAAATGCTGATACCACACACGTGTTGCGATTATCCTTCTTTGATTGGCGTGGTGACAGCGTGATACGACCCACGGCAACATCAGTAGGTACTTTTTTCATACCGTAATTAAGTTTTACTGTGGACACGTGTGATTATCAGTAGTGTGTACGGTTATTGTGACGTATTTGGTACAACGATGGCGAGTACTGCCCGCGCCCCCAAACAGTGGTGCCTGACGAAAATTGAAACTGTGAACGCATTCGAAAATTGGAGAGAGAAATTAATCTATACACTTTCACTAGACAATAATTGTGTCCCTTTCTTAATATCAAGAGGATGGTGGGAAAAGAAAAGCAAAGCCACGTCATTCCGAGATTTTGCCTACGATGACGAGACTGTACAAGAGGCCAGCCGCCTCTCTTGTGGACAGAAAGTGAACATTTATATGTGTACATATGACTTACCTTTATCTGTACATGTGTACACATGCCTTACCGTTATCTGTGTACACATGACTTATATTGTATTGTGTACACATGACTTGTATTGTGTACACATGACTTACCTTTATCTGTGTACACATGACTTACCTTTATCTGTGTACACATCACTTATCTTGTACTATTTACACATGACTTACATTGTATCGTATACACATGACTCGATGTACAATGTGTCTTTGTATCTTTGATTCACCTTGTACTGTGTGACTTTGGGTTTCTATGTACTATTACCTTTGCCTTATTCATTACTATTACCTTTGCCTTATTCATTACTAGTGCCTTTGTCTTATCTATTACTATATCATTTTGACTTATCTATTAATATATACGTTTGACCTATCTTGTACTATATGATTTAGATTTCCTTTGTACTGTATACATTTGATATACATTGCACTGTTTGTATTTCCGTTGGCTTGCCTTGTACATGAGCCTTTGACTTACTTTGTACTGTGTACCGTTGACTTACCTTTATCTCCGTGTCCAACTATAGTCCCATTGCCCTCACTGTCCTGGTTCTGAAATTTCCAGTGGGGGCCGCGGCAAACTCTTGTACCGAGACAGGGGACCGTGGAATATTTTTCTTTGTAATTGAGGTCATCCGAGTCCTCATCCATTCTATTTTGGGTTTCGAGAATCCTCTCCCTATTATGTATCAACTCGTATATGATATCCTGAAATGACACATTTCATCAAGCAATATTTATCCTGATGAAAGCAAGTATTTTATAGTTTAATCAGTGTTCAGGCAAAATCAAACCGCAGAGTGCCCTTACTCAGTATTCCGAAAATTCGGTAATGTCGACTGGTCAAAAATTTACCCCTGTAACTGTATATTGGTAACAACGCAATGTTGTATAAGAAACATTTTCAAGTTTAAAAAAATGCGACAGAATCTGTGGCAAAAGGCAAATTTAACACCCGACAAGCATTAAAGGGAATACTATGTGGTATAAATGTAGAATACCGTATGGTACAAAATTTAGATGTTGCGTGAAATAAAAATGTAATACTAAGTTATATAAAAGTACTAAGTGTTATGAAAATGGAATACTAGTTGATATAAAAATGAAATACTATATCATATAAAAATCAAAACCTAAGTGCATTGAACACGGAATACTAATTGGAATAAAAATGAAATAATAAATGATATGAAAATGGAATACTTAGTAGGAATAAAAATGGAATACTAAGTGGTATAAAAATGACATTCTAAGTTGTACAAAAATTGAATACAAATTGATATCAAAATAGAATACTAAATAGTATAAAACGGAAATACTAAATGATATAAAAGTGAAATAATAAGTGGAATAAAAATGAAATACTAAATGATATAAAAGTGAAATACTAAATGATATAAAAGTGAAATACTAAATGATATAAAAGTGAAATACTAAGTGGAATAAAAATGAAATACTAAGTGTTATGAAAATGGAATACTAAGTGGTATAAAAATGGAATACTTAGTGATACAAAGATGAAATACATGTACTAAGTGATATAGAAATGAAATACTAAGTACAAGCTTTCAAGTGATTTTTTTTTGGAAAAATAAGAACCTTTTTAGGCAAAATTATTCATAAATAAAGGCTATTTCTAAGATATTTTGGGATTTTTAGACAAAAATAAGGGGTAAAACTTCCTAATCAATACAAACAAGAGGCCCATGTGCCACATCGCTCACCTGAGTCATTTTGGCCTACATTTAAAAAATTTCACTATACATCCGCATGTAAAACTTTGACCCCTATTGTGGCCCCACTTACTCCCGGGGGCCATGATTTTAACAAACTTGAATCTGCACTATGTCAGGAAGTTTTCACGTAAATGTAAACTTCTTTGGCCTAATGGTTCTTCAGAAGATTTTTAATGATTTTCCCTATATATGTGTATGCAAAACTTTAATCCTCTATTATGACCCTATCCTAACCCTGGAAGCCATGACTTTAACAAACTTTAATATGCACTATGTCAGAAAGCTTTCATGTAAATTTGTACGTTCCTCACCCAGTGGTTCTTGAGAAGATTTTCAAAGATTTTACCTATATATTCGCATATAAAATTTTGATACCTTATTGTGGTCCCAACATACCCCCGGGAGTCGTGGTTTTAACAAACTTGAATCTGCACTATGATAGGAAGCTTTCATGTAAATTTCAGCTCTGCTACCTTAGTGGTTCTTGAGAAGATTTTTAAACTTTTTAAGTGAGAATAAGATTTTTAAATGACCCATCCTATTTTTGCATTTTTGTGATTATCTCCCCTTTGAAGGGGGTATGACCCTTCATTTGAACAAACCTAAAAACCACTTACCAAAGAATGTTTTTGCTAAGTTTGGTTGAAATTGGCTCGGTGGTGCTGGAGAAGAAGTCGAAAATGTAAAACGTTTACAGACGGACAACAGGCGATCAGAAAAGCCTACTTGAGCTTTCAGCTCAGGTGAGCTAAAAACTTTAATGCCCTCAAAAGTGCATATACTGATGAAAGGTGTACATAAATATATGTATTAACATTAAACAATTTGACAAATTTGGACCCATCCTATAGTCAAAACCCGGGAGTTGCGAAAATCACTTTTTGTGGGGGTAAATCCTTATCAATTATGCATTTAGTTTTTATACTGTACCAGTAAACTTAAAGAAGTCCTTCAAATCATAAATCACTATAATAACTTTGACTCCAACCTGAATCCAAATCCTTACCCCCTAGGATCATGGAATTTACCATTTTCGTAAAGGACTTCCTACTCCAGGTGTCTGTATTTGCCCAACTATCTATTTTGTATTGCTTATAGGAGTTATGAGATTGATCACTGTTCGTAATCCTCACCTTTCTTCTAAATATCGATTTAGTTTCAATTTAGTATCAATAGCATTAAAGGGACTGCTTCACGATTTTCCTCCAACTTTTGTATTTCACTTTGAATAATCAAAATCTATAGTCTAATATGTTTTAGAAGGTTTCCCAAAAGATTAAGTTATTCATCATGACGGAAGCTCATTATAGAGAGTTTATTATTTGCTTTGAAAACAAAGATAGAGGTGTGTTACTGTTTACGAGTTTTCAAAATAAATGGATATTGATCAAAGTTTATTATATATATCACATCTCAAGTATACTTTAGGTAAATTGTGTCATTTAAAAGTTAAAATTTGTAATTGTACAAAATGAAGATGCTTTGAATTACAAAATTAACGTTTCACTGGTTTATAAAGACTCAAGTCTTTGTTTGCGTAACACAGAGTCAAAGCTAAGATATTGCTCTTATTCATTCAGATGGTCCAAATTTTGGTTGTCATCAAAAAATGAGCTATATTTTAAAATTTTAACACCAAAGATGAAAAATATTTCTTTCGAAAAACGTGAATTAGGCCCTTTAAAGTTGCTGTATATCACTATGCATTTAGTTTTTCTTGCGCTTGTGGAGAAGATATTTGAAAATTGGTCAATTTTTGGGAGTTTTTGTCCCGCCCATATAACCCCAGGAGTCCTAAAATTTACAATTTATGCCCCCTTGTCCCTTTGATGCTTAATACCGAATTTGAAAAAAAAAATATGGAAAGGTAGTTATCAAGAAGTTAAAAATGTTTAATAGTTAACATACGACGCTGGACGACGGACAATTTTGCAAAAATTGTAAAATTAGGATTTTCATAAAGATATAAGGGATTTATTAGGAGTTTGGGACTTAGATAAGGAAAATAAGGGTCTCTGACAAAAATAAGGAAAAATTGAAATAAGGGCCCGCTTGAAAACGCGTCAGCGATATAAAAATAATATAAAAATGATATTTTAAGTGATATAAAATGGAATACCCAGTAATATACAATGGACTACTGAGTGGTATCAAAATAAAATACTGAGTGATGGATAGAAATGGAATACCAAATCGTCCTCATCATATGTCTCATCAGGGATGAGCAAATCAGCGACAATTCTCAAGTTTTCTCTTTCTATTATTTTCTCATTCGTTGCCTTGGAAATACGATCCGCTGCTACCTATGAAAATATAATTAGGCTTAACGTTCGACCCCTAATCTCAAATTCCAGAAACAATTAAAGACTGGTTATATAATGTAATAATTGACATATCAATGAAATCTTAACTTACATGATGGATTATGTAACGTCCAAAACACCTTGCTTTACGAATCTCCAACACTTTTCCTCCATTAGACAGCGACGATATTGTCTGCAATAAAGCCTGCAATATAAATGGGCGTCACAAGAAAAATGACATGTATTTCAAATATCTATTTCATTAATGTGCACATGTCAAGCAAATGCATAGAAAATCATTTCCATTCTTATTGCAAAGGATCTTATCAACTCTTTCAATTTTGATAGCGTTGTAGTCTCCCTTAGAGATTTCGAATCCAATTAGCGATGATATGTAAATAAGTTACCTTGATAATACATCACTATGTGTACACTGTGACGGTTATCTCTCAAAAATTTACATGTAGCGATTATCCGGTTAAATCTTTATGATCCGCAAATTTACGTAATGAAAAACCTTGATCTATAAATTTTCTCGATATAAATGATATAATGAGTCATTATATATAAAGCACAAAAAATAGCAATGAACTCTTAAATGAACATAATTTCCCTAAGTGAAGAAATATTTAATATAAAGCACAGAAAATTTCGCTTTATTGGGATACCCACTTCCGCCCCTACCCGGGGTTGAACTCACGACCTGCGGAACCAAATCTTCTAGCAGCATGTTACCAGCACGCTAGACCGCTTGACCATCTAGGCAAGTCTTAAAAAAAACTTGCTTTCGATGACGATGGAATTCTCGCCACGCTGTCACACGCTACACGGTCATTGAGAATGGAAATGGGATACAGTTATTTTTAACGTACATTTAACAGGATCATACATGATACACATTGCATTTGAAATATTTTAAATATACCCCGGGTATTTTGATTCGTGCGGTGAAGGCAGTTTTTATATTTTCCATTTTACAAAGTAAAAGAGGAAAATGAACAATTACGCAAAACCAAGTAAAACTATTTCATAAAACTGTTTAAGCCGAAACTCTAATGTTAATATTTTTACTTCATGTTATTTAACATAAACATTTTACATAGAATGTTTCCTTTAATGTACAGGAATTTAGAGGCGCTCAACACTTATACACTGAACTGCTAATATTTCTGTACTTTTAAAAGTGCCTTACACTAACATTGTATAATGTTCTGTGTATTATGTTGAACGTTGCCCACATAACGTCATGAGGATGACGTCTTAATGGAACTTGCTTACATTGTTTAAAGACCCAAATAAAATACCGCACGGTTTCTTCACGGATCACTGGATGTGGAAGGAGCTCATCTATGGTCATTGTTATTTACCTGGAATTTACCTGGCCAAGAGATCAGGGTGCTGTGTATACTTTTGATGTACACAGAAAGGGTATCAGGGTGGTCTGCAGAGTTTCTGTGGTCATAGTGTTTGTATAATGGTTGTATCCCTATTGCTGGATGACACACAGTCTACACCACCCCCTCTTTCTCTCTTTTACTCTCAGTCATTGGCTCAATGAATATTTTTTTTATATATAAATATATAACTATCAAAAATTGATAATATAAATTATTTCAATAAGTTACAAGTTTTAGAAATTAATGGGCAAATTATTGTTTGATTTCTGATTGTGTAATTTATAATGCATGTATATAGAGGGGGGGGGGGAATTACAATTATATTAAAAATGCGTTGTGCAGGGGTCTTTTTAAAAACAATTGAATTACGAGAAAATAGCAGTTGTGGACAAGTCAATTCTATCAAAACTCTAGAATACAGGCCTTCCTCAAGATCTAAAGAATGCCTGTAGGTACTGGTTGTTATTGTTATCAAAACACCTCTCTGGAGTCCCTGCAGACCACAGTGTCTGCAGGTGTCACTCCACCTGAGATCTATTGTTAAATGTTTGATTGACAGACGGCTAACAAATTGAGGGTGTTAACTTAAAGTTGGGTCTTTAAAAATCTACTGACGAGTCCGTTAGGCGAAAGCGCCCTAACCACTCGGCCACGGAGGCCCCTATAGAATTTTTATTTTGATTATATATATATATATATATATATATATATATATATATATATATATATAAAGATATATTCAATTTCATTATTTTTTTCATTTACAAAAAAGGAACACTTATCTATAAATAAGCGAAGTTTATTGAATTTGTGAGTCTTCAGTCCTCATCGGATTTAAATGAATGTTTGACAGTACATCTTGGCAAAGGTTTAGTAAAAATTAATATATACCTTGGCAAAAGTTTAGTAAAAATTTAGTTTAGGGATCTTTTGATATGAAAATTTCAAAGCAGCGACATACAGCGATATAATATTCCAGATATGCGCAGAAAAAGGTTTTGCTGTTAATCGAATGTTTTTAAAAGGGATGAATCTACAGATCTGTGTTTTATCGCAATATTTCCCAGAGAGCCACAGTTCTGCAGGCGCAGCTATATTTGTATGTGTGATGGAAATACACGATGACGGGGTTAATTTTTGTATTTCGCTTCAATAGTCCTATGATAAATATACAACGTAGTGGAAGAAAGCCTACTGTGGAAGAAATAATTTTCAAAGATAAACTCTTCAAACATATGTTTATATTTACATCAATATATGTGAATAAAGAAATTTGAAACAAATTATGCAAGGGACGTAGCCATGCATGTGCGGGAAAAGCTTGTCTATAGTGATGTCATGCACTTGTATTCTGCATGCAAAATACTAGTATCCGATAAAAATCTAAATTTGATCGATCTTCATATTGTGTGTAATAGTTACATGTCACATTACTTACGTAATTGGGGTTTTCTCCGACTGGAAAACAGAAAATCGGATGCTTTTCTCCTATTTGAGAGGTATGTGAACAGAGGATTGCCATTGACTGTATAAAGAAAATACTTCATTATCTACATCTCATTACTATATCTTCATTAACTTCCATGAGCTATTTAGCACAAAATAACTCAAGTAAATTTAACGGCAAACAACTCAACTTTATGACAAACGGGATAATTTCAGCTTCTCCATCGTCAACTTCCGATATCTATGTAACAATATCCCATTATCACCTGCATATGTTGCTTATATTTCCCAACTGATTCGATCCACAAGAGCTTTTTCATTTCTTAAATTGAAACAGGCTACTGACAAACAAGTTGATGTTAAATGGGTTTAAACAGTCTCGTTTAAAGTCAGCATTTCGCAAATTCTATGGTCGTTATAATGATCTAGTTTGCCAATACAATCTATCATTGGGTCAAATCCTGTATGACGTGTTCCATACCCATTGTTAGGCCAGTCATGACACAATAATGTTGACAACGAATTACTCCGTTTACCTGATCAAGATATAGGGCTCAACGGCAGGTGCGACCGGTCGACAGGAAATGCTTACTCCTTCTAGGCACCTGACCCAGCCTCTAATATATCCAGGGGTCCGTGTTTGCCTAAGTCTTAATTTTGTATTCCTTATAGGGGTTATAAGATTGATTACTGTTCGTTATCGTCACCTTTCATGAGAGAGGAAATGTTTGCAATTTTGGTCAAGGATAATTACACGGGTATCAGGTGTTTGATCCGTCTCAATATCACTGGTATTTAAGTTCCTGAAGTCCGTTGATTTGCCGTCAGTGAAAACGACTACTCGGGGATGCAATTGAAAGTCTCCAACTTGTGAGGTGTGCGCTGTAAATAGTATGTTACAGCTGTGATTAAAGTGATAACGACTACCAGGGGATATAAAAGTAAGTCTCCAATGGATCTGATGTGGGCTGTAAATATTACGTCACAGCTGTGACTAAAGAATTTCATGATATTTTTCTACTAACTGTTCAATGAAATGGGAATTAATTGGTCAACATATTTCAAATGTTTCGATTTTCCTGTAAATTGTTGCTATGATAACACTTTCATTCACTTATATTTCTTGTGGTATGTATTTATCATCTGTGAAATAAGAAAAAATGTACAATCAGTTTGTTTTAGGTTAATTTAAAATAGCACAAAAACCACAGTTTCAAACTTGTCGACCTATTGTCATGGCAACCTTAAGACATCGAATTTGAGGTGTGGTATAATTTTAAGTTGTACAGTAGCATTGTATGAAGTCTAAAGAAAATGTATGACCATGGGTTCCAAAAGTTTCAACGTCATCAAGTAACAATTACGTAAAATGATTGGAATAGTATCGCTGAAAATAAAATTTTCATTGGCGAAGCGATTACAACAAGTAACTGCGTACGGCTCTGTAAACTTAAGATTTGCGTCACGCTTGATGCACCGTTTAAAATTGACCACCTTATTCGGAAATAATAAGCTGATGATTTTAGAAATTCTGTTAACCTTATCAGAATAAAGTCATTCTAATACAATATTTGTAATTCTAATCCGTTTATTTATTTCACTAATGTAAACCAGATTTTGAACTCTGCAGCGTCGGAGTTTTATAAGATTGATGACTGTTCGTTATCTTCACCTTTTCATCAACTAAAGCATAAATTACTTTATCTGCAACAATTGTCCTGATTATTTCAGAATTTGTCTCAACTACCCACCCGCTTACACTTCATTTGTATGCCATCGTTTTCGTGCACGTGTCTTTGTCCTTTGACTATTTTTCGTTGACTCGCCATAATCTAATTCATTTAATGTGCAATATAATATAATCGAACGTACAACTTATCTTCTTTCGTTTCGGTCTTAGTTTTTTTTAAGTTGTACGGTTGTACCATTATTGTATAGTTTTAAATTCTTTCACGTAATTTTGTCTCTAAAACAGTGTTTCAACGTGTAACTCAATTTACTTCGCTTCGGCCTTGAACCTTGTGTTTCTAAATCGTACCAATATTGAATTTTTCACGTATTTCTGTCTTTTAAAAACATCAACTCAACTACAACTCATCTAACCTCGTTTTGGCCTTGAGTATTCAAATCATATCATTGTATTATCCCGGATGTTTGTATGTCTAAATAGTGATTCATTCAAATCAACGTAGCACTTATCTTATCGGGCTCACGGCGGGTGTTACCGGTCGATAGGGGATGGCAACTCCTCCTAGACGCTTGATCCCACCCCTGGTGAGTTCAGGGGTTCGTGTTCACTGGGCTCTTCCTTTATATTCATATTAGTAAACTTTTTTCGTTTGTCTTGAGGAAGGGGCGGGTCGTCCCTAGGAATTATCGAATAGTATCTGTATAACCCAGAAATAAGTATAGAAAAATCTACGCAAGTAGTAGTCATAATATAAAAATATCACACGGTTGATTGAGTATACTCGAGAAGTTCCTAGGGGGTATAATAAATGATATGCATTTAGAAATGCACATTCGAATTCTTGGATTTTCATAATGTCAAAAATCTAGTAAACAAATGAAATCAGAGTATTCTTCATTCATTACTTTTAAATTTTCTAATCTTTCAAATCCAAATATTTTTACAACATAATAGAAAATTCATTTCATCACCCACAGCACCAAAATTACAATATAGGCATATTCTAAGATGTGCGGGTATGTTTCTGTATCTACCAGTTTCGATGATTACTTTTTCAACCTGCTGAAGCTTCTTCTGTAACTAATTTTTCATAATTGACAAAAGTGAGAACGTTGTCGTGGACATCGTTCTTACCAACGATCAAACCAATACGATGTCTCATTTGATTCCCTTTTACGTCTACATCTTATTTACAGAAAACTTTACTCATTTCCACGGAAAATATTTGAAAAAGTCAAAACTAGTCAATAGTTGGATTTTTAATAGATGCTGCGAACATAAGAAATTTTTCTTGTCGTAAAATATCAATCTTGCCTTATATTATACTTTAAGTTCAAGTCTTCACAGAACTTTATCTCTATTATGAATTCCGTCACAGATTATGCCAGGCGATGGACTAAATTTGAAGAAGGTGAAGAAATTGACACCTTGTCAGAATAGATAAAAAGTGTAAGTATGTTGGAATATCCATGGGCACGATTTATGCTCCTTTGTTAGCTGACCTGTTTCTATATTCATATGAAGCAGAAATTATTTTTAAAAAACTTCTACGTGAAAAGAAACAATCTACGTGAGATCGAAATAAAAGACACCACAGAGTCGTCCACTTCTGCTTCATAATTAGATATCTTATTGAAAGCAGACATTAACGGCAAACTGACAACTCAACTTTATGACAAACGGGATGATTGCAGCTTCTCCATCGACAACTTCCCATATTCATGTAGCAATATTCCATTATCACCTGCATATGGTGTTTATGTATCTCAACTGATTCGATACGCAAAAGCTTGTTTTGGTCAGTTTCTAAATCGAGGCAAGCTACTGACAAACAAGTTGATGGTACAAGGGTTACAACATTGTCAATTGAAGTCAGCATTTCGCAAATTGTATAGTCGTTATAACGGTCTAGTTCGTCAATACAACCTATAATTGGGTCAAATGCTGTCTGACGTGTTTCATACCGATTGTTAGGCCGTTCTTGGCACACTGATTTTGACTACTGATAACTCCGTTTACCTGATCAGGATATAGGGTTCACGGCGGGTGTAACCGGTCTACAGGGGACGATCACTCCTCATAGGCACCAGGTTCCACTCTTGGTGTCCCTAGGGATCCGTGTTTGCCCAACTCTCCATTTTGTATTCGTTATAGGGGTTATGAGATTGATCACTGTTCATTATCGTCATTCGTTGGTTCATAACATATACCAGAAGTGGTGTAAATCAAACGTGGATTTCAACAATTCCAAACAATGCTTAGTAAATTTGAAATCAAAAATCTTCTGCCAAGCAACATCATCAAATTATACGACTTTTCAACACTTTACACGACCATTTCTCGGAACATATTAAAGACCAGGCTATTGACATCATATACATAAGTTTCATCAATAAAAATGAAAACCAGATCTTGTGTTCAATCATCCAAAAATTATTTATACACCACTCCGATTCTACGCACAAGGACTATGAACTTGATATCAAAATGATGCTGGACATTCTGATTGACAATATTTACTTAGTCTGGTTGTGATCAAGCCTTCCAACAGTCTGTCGGAATACACATGGACACAAATTCTATTCCATCATTAGCTGACCCGTTTTTGAATTTGTATAAGGCAAAATATATTCCAGGTATTCAAATTAATAAATTCTGACTTATAGCACTACTAAAAAGAAGCACAAATCCTGCCCAAGGCACTTTCATCAGGCTGTAATTGAGAAAATACCTGCTCCTTCAAATAATCCACCAAGAGCCAACATGAAGGCGGCAGGCAGGGGAGATGGACCGGAACATTCCAGTTCCTCTACAAAAATCAGAAACCAGAATGATAAACAGTAAAAACATAAATGTGTTGCAATGGAAATTATACTTGTATGATACATGTAGTAAAACAGGTTTTCATTTAAAGATGTGTGCACATGAGTTTTGTAGTATTGGCAATTTCTGGGGAAGTATATTTATGAATTCTGCATTGAAGAATCTAATTTTTAAAACTGAGATCATAGTGCTTCTTAGTGAGTTACAGCGTTTTAAACTTGCCGTTTTGGCCATGAAAATTTACTCAAGATTCATTCACGTAAACTTAAGTTATCCGTTAATACCAATACAATATACGCAACACATATCAATAATTACATCAAATAGATACAAAAAAATGTTTTAATAATACAAATGTTACAAGGTTTGATACTACTAGATAGGAAATCAATATTTTTTGCACTTCATTTACGGAAATTCACAGACTATCTAAACTACTCTGTGTTATGAATGATATTCCTTATGAATCATGCCGCTAGTTCCTTAAACTGAAATTTACTAAGAAACGAATATATTTCGTCAACATAAGCAGCATTCTTTGTCATAAATATGTGTATTTCAGCATATTCCATGCCTACAACCGGTATTTCCTACAAATTTACTTTCACCATTGCATCAAAACTTTTTAATTACAAACAAATTTAACAGTACCTAGATGTAGACCATCTTATACATAATCAATCTATGAGTTCTTATTCTTCGTATTCTTTTAACTATAGTCCAGTTACAAATGGCATTACTGCTTATGTTGATTTAGTTGAAAATGAGGATCTGAAATAACTTATTTTGAAAAGTCCTAAATTCAAAGAACCTCGAATTTTCAATTGGCGATAGAACTTCATCTTTATTATGACTTCGGTCAAAGTTTATTCCTCTGTGTTTAGTAAACCAGAATGTATTAAAGAATTTTATAGCTTACAGGAGGAATATATTTTGGTTCCAGTTGACAAAGCCTGTAATAGCATTGTCTTTGTTTGTAAGGCTCATAATAACAAATGAATTTGAAACGAACTTGGCATCAATTCCACACTTGGTAATCGTACTTATACTCCAACTGCCCTTTCAAAAGATGATATTCTTCAAAATCATGCTTCATTTGTAAACACATTTTAAATTCCAGTCAATGGGACAAATGAATATTATTAATCGTACCAATACCGAATTTCTAAACTTCACAAAACCCCTTACAAACAAGGATGCATATGTTGGATCCAGTAAGCGTTCTACCAAGTCCCTATCTTTGCTCTTCACGAAATTACTAACAGTCGTGAAGGAGAAACATCAAACGTATTGTGCCGCAACATATCCTAGAAGTGGTGTAAATCAAATGTGGGTTCTATAAACTCCACAAGAACTTTTAGTAAATTAAAAAATATCAAATCTACAACATGAAAACCTACGAATTTTCAACACTTTACACGTTCATTCCTCGTGAGAAATGAAAGACCAGAGGTTGTGACATCATAGACACTTGTTTCTTCAACAAAACGGGAAAAAGGAAACATTCATATCTAACGATCAATTATTCAATTAATTATTTTTTAAAACACCACTCCGATTCTATGCACAAGTATTCTGAAGTTAATATTAAAAAGATGCTGCATTTCCTCATTGACACTATCTTCGTAGTCTTATCTGTTAATGATAATCATTCTGTCAATTCGATATATCCCATTTAACTCAAAATAACAATATATAGACAACAATGTTCGGTGAATT
Source organism: Ostrea edulis (assembly GCF_947568905.1). Classification (NCBI taxonomy): domain Eukaryota; kingdom Metazoa; phylum Mollusca; class Bivalvia; order Ostreida; family Ostreidae; genus Ostrea; species Ostrea edulis. The sequence goes on from NC_079168.1 coordinate 76,437,356, forward strand.
TAATTAAAATACAATAAAGGTTTCCTTTTATCCTTTATATGAGTATTACCTAAGCTCTGTTTTATTGCAGCATATTGGTTTGAGTAGTAGTGAAGGAATTTAGTTTCCTGTCCACAGACTATTACAGAAACATTTTCATCAAGGCGTGGTCTATGCTGTTCAAACTCTACAAAAATGAAATGAAATATGTAATAACATGATAGTTTAACGAGAACAATTTCTTCGAATATCACACGACAAACCATCCAGAATGTCGATGACCGCTGTCTTCATTTCCCTGACAGCTGTTCCTCTCATGCTTTCAGACACGTCTAGGATGAATAGGACGCAGGAACCTCTTCCTCTCTGGTGTCGAAGAGATCTCTCTAAAATTAATCAACAAATTCACCACAGGTGTTATGTTATATACGAATAGTGTTTCCACGTTGCATAAATAAGTCTTTCCTTCATCAATAATAAACTTCCCCTGATACAAGCTGACAATGCTGTTAATCAAATATAAACACGTTCTACGAAGTATACGGTATTGCCAACATCCTTTTAATATCTTCAGATATTCAGAGATTGATCACTCTTTGTTATCCTAACCTTTCATAATTGAAAAAAAAAAAACAAATTCTTCTATAATTAGTTTCTTTGTACCATGCAGTGAATTCATTGATGTGACATTCAATTTGATATTGAGATATATCGACGATGTATTATCTATCAACAGTAATAATTTCATTCATATGTCGATTCCATATATCCCAGTGAATTCGAAATAAAAGACACCACAGATTCGTCTACTTCTGCTTTATACTTAGATATTTTATTGAAAGTAGATATTAAGGGCAAATTAACAACTCAACTTTATTACAAACGGGATGATTTCAGCTTCTACATCGTCAACTTCTCATATTTATGTAGCAATATTCTATTTCCACCTGCATATGGTGTTTACATCTCTCAACTGATTCGATACTCAAGAGTTTGTCCTGCGTATGGTCAGTTTCTAAATTGAAACAGTCAACTGGCAAACAAGTTGATGGTGCATGGGTTCCAACATTTAGCAAATTCTATGGTCGTTATAACGATCTAGTTTGCCAATACAACCTATCATTGGGTCAAATGCTGTCTGATGTTTCGTGCCGGTTGTTACACCGTTCTTGGGCACTGGTATTGGCTGCGAATGGATCCGTTTGCCCGATGAAGATATGGGCTTATGATGGGTGTGGCCGGTCGGCGGGGGATGCTTGCTCCTTCTGGGCACCTGATCCCACCTCTGGTATATCCAGGGGTCCGTGTTTGTCCAACAATCTATCTTGTATTGCTTATAGGAGTTATAAGATTAATCACTGTTCGTTATCTTCACCATTCATTCATTAGATTTCGTGGGGACTAAATTTTTGTGGATTTTGTGCATAGCCCTATCCCATGAATTTCAAACCATAACGAAATGTACAATTTTGTAATGTGTACAATAAATATAGATATAGATATAGTGCTGCAATATGCTACCCAAAGCTATAAAAAATCTAATGTAGTGTTTCCATGTTACATATCACTGTTCGTTATGTTCACTTTTCATAATCAAGTCATTCGTTGATCATTAATAAAGCACTTCCTCGGCTTCACGCAGACAATGTTGTTGATCAACTATAAACACATTCTTCGTAGTCTACGGTATTGGTACTATTTTTATATGCTTAGGTAATAAAAACTTTTACAGTTATTTTGGTTTGATTCTTTAGATTTCCTGGGGACTCAATTTTCGTGGATTTCGTGGGCAAACGTATTCCAGAAATTTCAACCACAACGAAACGTACAATTGTTTAATTAGAGAAACCATATCCACGAAATCATCCTAACGAAATAATAAAATCTCCACAATCAGCAGAAATTGGCCACGCGAATTTAATTTATTCCACATTGGCTTGTATAATTGTCTATTGCTGTTATTGTTGTTTATTTTGAGGGAATATCTAAAATAATGGTAATATTCATATCAGATCAAAAGTATTGATTATTCATCGTCAACGTTTACTATTCCCTTAATGAATGACTTTCGTCAATATCTTCAAGTAAAACCTACGTTTCGCTGCTTCCAACTTGGCCTGGGAGAGCCACATAGTTGTGTATCCTTCAATAGAAGTCTCCATGAATTGCTGAAAAAAGAGAAAAAAGCTATTAACACACAAATATCAATTGATTCACTGAAATAGTCACCGTTACTATTAGAAAGAATCACAAACCTGCATCATATTCTCAATAATTTCAATAATCTCGACAATATGGATAACAAGGAAGAAACTACATCGATATTAATAGCATTTGTACAGACATTGATAATCAGGAAGGAAATGACCACAAAGATACTGAATGCAGATAAAATTGCTGAGACTTTCGTGAACAAGATTATACAAATTGATGATTCAAAATTATATTTTGACAGTAAGAAATACATTAACTGTGGGAAAACATATATTGCATGTTTTGTTCAAGGGATATTACATTAAAGACTTGAAATCTATTTTTTACGACAATTCAGTTGAAAACACGTGCTATAATGACTTCCTCTTCGAATTGAGTTGTACTCAATAAACTCGGGGAGTGTCGCTTTTCACACGTGAAAAAAAGGATTATCAACATGCTGACCAGTTTAATTTGGGAAGAAAACTGAAACTTGTAGATATTTTCACACACTTTCTTATAATGCCTCTCTTTTTTCCACATGTTTTTTAAAGTCTTATCCGCGAAATAATATTATTGAGCATGAAATACGTGGTCTCAAGTATCGATCATTGTCAATTGTCAATGTTATAATGATATTTTTCAAAGATTCTTGGAGAAAATCCTTCCATATAATTCCCATTTTAGTTCCCCCAACATATATTCATCTAATGACTTTAGTTTGATGGCGGACAATGTCTTTGATTTAGTGGCACTGCTTTAGGTACCAATATGACTACATCTTAAGCCACCATATTCATTGTGAAAAATAGAATACAACTTGCTGATTTATAGGTTGTTTAGGCATCTAAAGTCGTTTTGTATCATATAACATTTTTCATCATAAAATCATGTTAAATATGCACTTACATATGACGTCATTATACAACTGTTATAAATAAATCACGAATGTATTTTAATCGAAAATGAAAAAGTAATACACTACCCCAGGATTTAAACATCGGTCTAACTGGCGATAATGATGATAAAACGCCAGACGTTTATCAAGTTATGAAATTGATCACTGTTCGTTATCTTCACCTTTCGTTCATGTTGTTCAGGACTCCAAAGTGGGTTTGTCTCATATGTAACATTGAAGTGGACCAAATATAGAATCTCAATGTTTCGTAGCGTTTGCCAACCGAATCCATCACACCATAATATGCACGGTGGAAACGTGTGATTCCCAGAATCCATTCTTTGCGTGGTTGTGATAAGCCATGCCATACTCCATTTATGCAGATAAATTGCACAATCTTTAAAATATGTCATACACAGTGGGAGGGAGCTACCTACTTTCAAAAACTACTTTGGGTATCTAGATGAAAACGGTTCGTTTCATAACACCATGACAATATGCCCTTCCATATGAGGCTATTACATGACCGTCACGAATGTACCTTAATAGAAAATGCAAAAGTAATACAGTATTCCAGGATTTATTATTGCTCTAACTGGTGATCATGTAAAATATCCGTAGCTTAGCAAAAGTTCTACTAAAATCCTACCGCTTTCAGTAAGAAATGATTTTGAAAATCTAAACACGAAGCCATCAATGTTTCACACTTTACACTAATGTTCTATAGTTTTGTTTGAAAGGTTTCAAAGCAAACAATTTTAGCAGTAATTGCCGTGTACGTTAGGTTATGACGTTTCACACAATGTATAAAAATGCTCTAAAAGTATGAGGTGTATTGTGTTACTTTTGTAGTTTTATTTTAGTGCGTCAGAGGAAAATCGGATCGACATGCTAAATGGAATAGATGTTTTCCCCGTTAAACAAAATCGTCAATGAATGAAATCAACATACCTTCATAATATCAATAAATTTTCAATTCACACATATATTCCACACATTTCACATACTTTACATTTCGTAGATATATGACGTAGCTAACAAATTCTTTACATGTGTCGCTCGATACATGATTGATTGATTATATCTTGCTTAACGTCCCTCTCGAGAATATTTCACTCATATGGAGACGTCACCAAGACCGATAAAGGGCTACATATTTAGACCTATGCTCGGCACTTACGGCCATTGAGTATTGAGAGTTCTTTAGCGTGCCACACCTACTGTGACAAGGGACATCCGTTTCTAAGGTAATCACTGAGGACCCTTGACATTCACAACTGATGCCGACCGTTTGGAGATGGACTGTCACTGCTTATTTTAACTACTTAGGTTTGTCGCGGCAGGGATTCGAACTCCGACCTTCCGCATGCGGGGCAAACACTCTGCCCCTAAACCACCGCCGTGAGGATCCGGGTTAGAATAGGTTCTCAATATCCCTTATTTGTCGTTTGAAGCGACTAAATGGGGCGGTCCTTGAGATGAGACCGCAAAAGCCGAGATCCCTTGTCAGAGCAGGTGTGGCACGATAAAGACCCCTCCCTGATCAATGGCCATAAGCACCGATTGATTGATTAATTGATTGACTGATGTTTTCGGCCACACTCAAAATTTTTTCAGTTATATGGTGGCACCCAGTTTTTATTGGTGGAAGAGAGAACCCGGATACAATGTACCTGGGAAGAGACCACCGACCTTCCGAAAGTAAACTGGGAAACTGTCTTACCGGCGCTAACGAGATTCGAACCCGCGCCGGCAAAGGTGAGAGGCCGTGTGATTTTGAGCGCGATGCTCTAACCATTCGGCCACGGAGGTCCTCTTAGCATAGACCTAAAGTTTGCAACCCTTAACCGGTAGTGGTGACGTCTCCATATGAGTGAAATATTCTTGAGATGGACTTAAAACAATATTCAATCAATCAATTTAGACCACCGCGGCGGCTTCGTTCGATATATAGTTATGACGTCATCAGTTTAGTTTCATATTGATCAGATACAAATTACACGACAGCAGTATAACATTTCGTATTTCTTTGGATCGTATTACCTATATTTTTATTTCATGCATAAATAAAACTTACACATGAATATAAAATTGGACTTCAATATATATACTTATTTCAATTTCGACGTCAAATTGTTTCGCGAATTTTATCCCAATAAAGATGGTCATAACCTGTCTTAACGTACCTGTGCGATACTACAACGACGATGATTAATGGTCAAATATACTACTCAAAATTTGATAAGGATAATAGATATTTTTATGTTTAAAAAATTAATAATTGCATAACTGGCAATATTGTGTCCAAGTGAAATTAAAAACGTCTTCAACAAACTTGCACGTGCATTTCATGCCATGGGAAATGTGTTTCTCATCACAGTTTATGCTTTTGCTAACAGTGCATGATTTTCACTCAGGCATCGATGTCTGATTCTGTCTAAAATTTCAAACTCACTCGGGTGTTTACACTACGTTTATCAACACAATGCCCCCTCAACGTGTAAGGCGTCGCCTGACAACAGAACAACTGAGAAGATGTATTGGAAAGCTTGACGCTGGCTATTCACAACGTGACGTTGCAAATGCACTAAACGTCAGCCAGAGCGTTGTCAACAGGGCCTGGAACCGACAGCAAACTTTTGGTACAGCAGCACACCGACATGGGGGTGGTCGTCAGAGGTCGCCAACACAACGCCAAGACCATTTTGTGGCTCTTCAGGCACGACTCCATCCCTTCTGGACAGCAACCAGCCTACGTAACGACCTCCTGAACGCCTCGGGGGTGAATGTGTCCACTCAGACGATACGGAATCGGCTTCACAATCCAGGTTTCAACTCGAAAAGGGCATGTGTTCGAGTCCCTCTGACTGTTCGACACCGGCGGGAGCGATTGGACTGGACTGAAGATCATGTCACTTGGACACAGAACGATTGGGTTCAAGTTCTGTTCACCGATGACTCCAGGTATTGTTTGGACTTTACAGACAGGAGGCATCGAGTGTGGCGACGACAACGTGAACGTTTCCATGATGCCAACATCAGTGAACATGACCGTTATGGTGGTGGTTCCATCATGGTCTGGGGTGGAATCAGCAGGGATGGAAGAACAGATCTTCATGTCCTGGAGAGAGGAACAATGACGGGGGTGCGGTGAGATCCTCGATGTTTACGTCAGACCCTACGCTGGTGCTGTTGGCCCTGAGTTCATCCTGATGGATGATAACGCCCGTCCTCATCGCGCCAGGGTGGTGGAGCAGTACCTTCAGCAGGAGACATTTGTCCGTACGGACTGGCCAGCGCGCTCGCCGGACTTGAACCCGATTGAACATGTATGGAACATGCTGCAGGTTGCCCTTTCACGCCGTAGAGCACAACCCACGACTTTGGCAGAGCTCGGAAATGCCCTCGTGAAAGAGTGGAACAACCTTCCCATTGGAAACATCCGGGTGCTTATTGACAGCATGGCTCAACGTTGTTAAGCCGTCATTGATGCAAGGGAAGGCCATACCCGTTATTGACACTTCATCGACTAAGCGTAATGATGGACTATCCGAAAACTGTGTAATTCTTTCTCTGGTTTGCTGTTAACTTTTTGTAATGAAATGCCTTTTGGTGTTGTTATCAGATTTCAAGCATTCCGTATTGATAAAAGTTCATGCCGTTCATGAATTTTCATTCATAACCTGAGTAAACACGTTTCTGAGTCAAATTTATGTCTTTTGTTATGTTAGTGGTAAATCATACACATATAACCTAGTGATCCTTATCAAATTTTGAGTAGTATAGTTAGAATACAGTATCCCCATTAAGACCTTTAATCTGCCATCCAATACAAATTCTTCAGGAAGTACTGAAAGGTTTACCCACAAAGCAAATGTGGATTCAAAAAAGTTTTAAAGAGCTTATAGTAAATTTGAAATTACAAAAGTGTTTTAAAATCAACACTTTACACTGCCATTCCTCACGATAGACTTAATGGTGTTTACATCTCTCAACTGATTTGATACGCAAGAGCTTGTTCTGCGTCTGGTCAGTTTCTAATCGAAACAGGCTACTGACAAACAAGTTGATGGTGTAGGGGTTCCAACAGTCTCGTTCAAAACCAGCATTTTTTTAATTTCTATGATCATTATAACGATCTAGTTTGCCAATACAACCTATCATTGGGTCAAATACTGTCTGACCTGTTTCTTTCCGATTGTTAAGCCGTTCTTGGCACACTGATTGTGACTACGGATAACTCCGTTTACCTGATCAAGATATAGGGCTCACTGCAGGTTTGATCGGTCGACAGGGGATGCTTACTCATGCTAGGCATCTGATCCCACCTCTGGTATATCCATGGGTCCGTGTATTGCTTGTAGGAGTTATGAGATTTATCACTGTTTGTTATATTCGCCTTTCATTAAAGTCTAAACTTTTGAAAATAAAGAATGTTGCTTCTTTAAAAAATATGGAAAAAGGAAATGTTTATATATTGTGATATGTCAAACATTTCTTCGTTAAATATCACTCTGGTTTTACGTACACGTACTTTGAAATTAAGATTAAAAAGATTCTGGAATTCCTCATTGGGACTATATAACAAGAATAGGACACCTAAGCACCCCCTGTCGACCGACCACACCCACCATGAACACTGTATATCTTGATCAGGTAAATGGAGTAATCCATAGTCTAAATGAGTGTGTAAAGAGCAGTCTAACAATTGGTATGAAACACACTAGACAACAATTTACCTTATGACGGGTTGTATTGGTAAATGAGATCGTGACGACTATAAAATGTGCGAATTCTGTCTTTAAATGAGAATGTTGAAATCCCCGTAACATCAACTTCTTTGTCAATAACCTTTGTCAATTTTTAACGAAAAAGATGAAGATAACAAACAGTGCTCAATCTCATCACTCCTATAAGGAAAGCAAAATTCAGAGTTGGGAAGACATTCTAGAGATGAGTTGTCTGTCGAGCAGCCACACTCGCCGTGAGGCCGATATCTTAATCAGATAAATGGAGTAATTCGTAGTGTCGGTTCAATTAATGTGAGTGATAAGAAATATTTTATAACGTGACTGTAGGTTTATGAAAACTAATTTTCCCGTACAAAGTCACGGGAAGGAAATAACACAAAGAAGTTATTTTTAGTCGAGGCTGGTATACATGTAGATGGTGTTGCATAGACAGATCCTCAATGCTTTGAATACATATGATCTAACAAATTGTCTTCCTGTAAACAAACTAGTGGATAATTTGTTTGTAGGAAAACAATTTATTTCAAACGTCGAGAACCTTTGAGTGTACAGTAAGGAGTTATTTGTAGTCGAAGATATATATCGAGCGATCGAGAAAAAAACCTGTGTATAGCCTGCTGTTGACTTGCGTATTAAGTCAGAATCTGAAGACTAGATGCATTATCTTTAGTCTTGTATTTAAAACACATTGGTACTTTTCAAAAAGATTTATCAATGATGTCACAAATATGTAAGATAGATATAGATATTCCAAGAGGACCAAACTATGGCACCTAAAGCATGCGTATTAGATGCAAAAACACCAACGTAGTGTTTTCATATTACATAAGCAAGTCATTCGTTGATCATTAATAAAGCACTTCCTCGGTTTCACGCAGACGATGTTGTTGATAAACTATTCTTCGTAGTCTACGGTATTGGTACAATTTTTAATATACTTAGGTAATAAAGACAGTTATTTTGATTTGTTTCTTTGTAGCATACAGTGGATTCATTAGATTTCATTGGGACTCAATTTTCGAGGATTTCGTGGGTAAGCGTATTCCATAAATTTCAAACAAAAAGGAGACGTATAATCTTTTAATTATAGAAACCATATTCACGAAATCACACCCCAAGGAAACAATACAATTTCCACAATCCGCAAAGATTGGCCCCCACGAATTTGAGTTATTCCACATTGGTTTGTATAATGTTTTTGTAGCCGTTGTTTATTCTCAGGGAACAGTATTGATGATAGTGGCAGATCAAACGTATTAATTATTCAATGTCAAATTTTACTATTCCCTTGATAAATGACTTTCTTCAACATTTAAAAATCAAAACCTACGTTTTGCTACTTCGAACTGGGCCTGGGCGAACCACAGACATGTAATACATGTACATTCGATAGAAGTCTCCATGAACTGCTGAAAGAAGAGAAAAGGGGTTAATATTTTTAAAGTTAAAAACACACAAATATAAAATTAATCACTGAAATATTCACTGTTACTATTAGAAAGAATCAGAAACCTGCATCATGTTTTAGATAATTGCAATAATCTCGACACTATGGATGACAAGGAAGATATTGCACTTATTGATTAGAGTAAACATCGATAACAAGGAAGGGGATGTGCAATCTATAAACATATTGATTCTAGATAAAATTCCTCAGATCTTATTGAAAATAAAATACACATGTAGTACAAATTAATGATTCAGAATTATATTTTTGACAGTAATAAATACATCAGTTGTGAAAGACCACGCATTGCATATTTTGTTCAAGAGATATTATATTAAACAGATGAATGACACGTGTTACAACAAATAAATCGCAATGATATGCCATAATAAGGACTTCCTATTTGAATTGAATTTTACGCACCAAACGCGAGAAATGTTGTTTTTCACTGGGTCAAAAAGTATTATCATGATGACCGGTTTATTTTACTAAGGAAACTGAAAGTTTTAGCTATTTTCACACCTTTTCATACATTTTGATAATGCCACTCGTTTTCTACATATTGTTTTACGTCCCATTCTAGAATGTTTTTAAAAATAGTTCAGAGACGTTTAACGGCTGTCATAAAATGACATTTACAACAAGGTATCTTATTGAGTCTTAAATACGTACTCTATAGTACATGTTCCACACATCGAACAAAAGATTTTTGCCCCTACCAAATCTCTTGGTACACCTCTACTTCAAGTTTAATGGTTGGTTAACCCTACCATTGTATTCACAATTATCAAACCAATAGTTATCTATGATATGGAGACACGCCCTCTGAACATTGTGTTTCCAATTGCAACCAACAAAACAGGAGATCAGATAATATATAAATCGTCCTCTCTCTCTCTCTCTCTCTCTCTCTCTCTCTCTCTCAAACTTTGTTATACTCCATCACTAACACTTCTTTAAAATAGCATAAAATGTGTTCTCTCTCTCACTCTATCTCTCTCTCTTTTTCTCTCTCTCTCTCCCCCCCCTCTCTCTCTCTCTCTCACCCTCTCTCTCTCTCTCTCTCTCTCTCTCTCTCTCTCTCTCATCATCTTGTTTTGGGTTTCGTTCATTAGCGACAAACCTATGAGTCTAACTCGTCATTTGAAATAAATTGAAGAGGTAGTGATAGTTTTATATTGCTTTATTAGCATGTTTCTGTTGGTTGCTCAGGTCATTCAAACAGATCATAATCAAAAACCCAGACATTATACATAGTCTTGAAACATGAATGAAGATAGTTTGAATGTGTAAAAAAAAATTCATAATATGCTTGAAAACTACTCACCGTAAACCATCACCTGACCGTGGAATACAGGTAAACTTCCCTTGGCGGTACTATTTATCATAACTAGCCAATACAAATCACACCAATCAATATAAATTCTGATGATTTTGATTTATACAGAAGGATTATTATACCCGGGAAAAGTTTACCAACATATACTCATCTATTTAGATTAATGGCGGACAATGCCTGTGATATGACAAGATCTTAAGCCAATATATTCATTGTGAAAGCTAGATTACAATTTGCTGATTTATATGTCCTTGACCTCCAGGCTGGTTTTGTTTCAAAGATATCACTGAAGTGGGCCAACTATCGAATCTCAATCTTTCGTAACCTTTGCCAACTCAATCCATCACACCAACGTCTCCATCGTCAACTTCCCATATTTATGTTGCAATATTCCATTATCATCTTGCACATGGTGATACGAAAGAGTTTGTTTTTAAAATGAAGCAGCCTACTGACAAACACGTTGATGGTGCAGGCGTTTAAGTAATCATTTCGCAAATTCTATGGTTGTTTTAGCAATCTAGTTTGCCAATACAACTTATCATTGGGTCAAATGCTGTCCGACGTTTTTCATATCGATAGTTAGGCCGTTCTTGGCACACTGATTTTGACTGCGGATAACTCCGTTTACCTGATCAAGATATAAGGCTCACGGCGGGTGTGACCAATCGACAGGTGATGCTTATTCCTCCTAGGCACTTGATCCCACCTCTGGTATATGCAGGGGTCCATGTTTGCCCAACTCTCTATTTTGCATTGCTTATATAGGAGTTATGAGATTGATCACTGTTCGTTATCTTCGCTTTTCACCATAACATTCACGGGGGTGAGAATGCGTGATTTCCAGAATCCATCCTTCGCACGGTTGTGTTAAGGCAAGTTACACTCCATTTATGCACGTAAATTGCACAAACTTTAGAATATGTCATACGCAGAGGGAGGGTACATGTACATGAAACATTTGGTTCATAACACCATGACAATATGCCCTTCCATATGAGGCTATTACATGACTGTCACGAATGTACCTTAATAGAAAATGCCAAAGTAATACAGCATTCCAGGATTTAAACATTGCTCTAACTGGTGATCATGTAAAATATCCGTAGTTTATCAAAAGTTCCACTGGAATCCTACCGCTTTAAGAAATAATGATTATTAAACATATAAACACGAAACCATTAATGTTTGATAATTTACACTGATGTTTTACAGCTTTCTTTGAAAGGTTTCAAAATAGACGATATTAGCAGTATTTGTCGTGTACGCTTAGTTATGACATTTTACACGGTGTGTAATAAGCTCTAGAAGTTTGCGGTGTATAGTGTGTTACTTTTGCAATTTTATTTCAGTATATAACAGAGAATCGGATCGACATGCTAAATCAAATATTTTTTCTCTTTCCGTTAAACAAAATTGTCAATGAATGAAATCAACATACCCCCATAATATCAATACATGCTCAGTATTTCACATATATATTCCATATATCCCATGGTATATGCTTTGCCCCTTTGCCGAAAAATGGCTGAAATATTGTCATAAAAGTCGTATAACTGTAATCAATTAAAAACTCCACATTTACTCGTTATTTGCAAACCATTTCTAAAGCTCGGGATGCGGGTCTTTAAAAATGACGTCATATCTATAAGATAATGTAATTCGATGTAATCCGAACCAAAACCAATATATTCGTTCTAATATGCAGAGGTACATTGCGTCCTTACCCCATTTGCCTTTGTTTGGAATTTTAAAAAATGTGTATTGGAGACTTTGAAAATACCTTTCTTAATTGTCTATAATGCACCAGCTTTCGGGGGATTAGCTCCCTGGGCCACTACCATTGGGGGCCTTAAGGCGGCCTCCAAACCCCCTGCCCTTTCTGATTCCATATTTATCTTCCCCAAGCTACGCCGCTGAGCGCCGAGCATAGCCCTAAATTTTGTAGCCCCTCTCCGGCATTGGTGACGTCTCCATATCAGAAAAATATTCTCGAGAGGGACGTTAAACAATATACAATCAATCAATCAATCGATGTATAGTTATGAGGTCACCAGTTTACTTTCGTATGGATCAGACACAAATTATGCGACATCAGTATAACGTTTCGTATTTCTTTGGACTTTATTAGCTGCATGGTTTCAAACTTATCATTGGGTCAACTGCTGTCTGACGTGTTTCATATCGATTGTTAGGTCGTTCTTGGCACACTGATTTTTGACTACGGATAACTCCGTTTACCTGATCAAGATATAGAGCTCACGGCGTGTGTGACCGGTCGACAGGTGATGGTTCCTCCCCCTCGGCACCTGATCCCACCTATGGTATATCCAGGGGTCTATGTTTGCCCAATTCTCTAATCTGTATTGCTTACAGGAGTTATGAGATTGATCACTGTTCGTTATCTTCACCTTCATGCATGAAAAAAACTGACATGAAAATATAATCGGACTTAGATATATGTACTTGGTGATATACAAATACTTATTTCCATTATGACGTCAAATTGTTTTTGCTGGTTTTATGACAGCAAAGCTGTTCATAACCTGTCTTAAAATACCCGTGCAATACTACAACCATGGTGATTAATGGTAAGATGGATAACATTCAATCTCCACTTCATACCTTCAAGAAGTACTGAAAGGTTTACCTACACATCAAATGTGGATTCTAATAACAAAAAATAGAGAAGTTATAGTAAATTTGAAATCATAAAACATTTTTCAAATCAATACCTTACACGAGCACTCCTCATGATAAATTAAAAACTAAACTTTTTGACATCAAAGAAAGTTGCTTCTTCGAAAAAAATAATAGAAAAAAAGAAATATTTATATCTTGTAATCAATCATCCAAATATTTCTTAGTTAAAAACTAATCTGGTTGTACGCACACGTACTTTGAGGCTGATATTAAAAATATACTGGAGTTCCTCATTAACAAATCTTCGTAGTCTTTGTTGATCAGGTCTTCCAACAGTCTGTTGGGATTCCCATGGGGACTAATTATACTCCTTGATTAGCTGACCACTTTTATATTCTTACGATCCGGATTGATTTAAAAGCTTCTAAATCGGAAAAAATCATGACTGTGACCTTCCATTTGACATTCAGATACATTGACGACGAACTGTTTAATAGCAATACTCATTTATACCCATGAAAAGGTGAAGATCACCAGCCGTGATCAATCCCATGACTCATATAAAGAATACTATATTAAAAGTAGGGCAAACACAAACTTCCGACGTACCAGAGGTGGGATCAAGTGGCTAATGGGAGTAACCACGTCCTGTCAAACGGTCACATCCGAAGTGAAACCAACATCTTAAGCATGTAAACGGAGAAATCCGAAACCAATATTATATTGGTAATTTCGTTACAACGACCTAAAATGTGCAAAATTATTGTCCTTAAACGAGACTGTTTAAACCCCTGTAACATCAACTTATTCGTAACATCAACTTATTTGAATTCAGATGGGGATCCAGGTTAGAATAGGTCCTCTGCACCCCTTGATTGTCGTAAGAGGCGATGAAATTGAGCGGTCCTTCGGATGAGACCGTAAAAACCAAAATCCCGTGTCACAGCAGGTGTGGCACCTTCACCGGCAATGGTGACGTCTCCATATGAGGGACATTAAACAATATAAAATCAACCAATCAACTTATTTGTCAGTACTCTGCTTTAATTTTAAAAAAAGGTGAAGATATCGAACAGTGATCAATCTCTTAACTCCTATAATGATTGTATAATTAGGAGTTGGGAAAACATGGTCCTATGGACATACAAGAGGTGAGAGCAGGTGTCTAGAAGTAGTCAGCACCCCCGTTTACTAGTATAAATTTGTGAAAAATGCAAAAATAAATGTGGTTTCATGGGCAATTTTTGTAATAAATATCGGATTTTAAGCAAAATTAAAATGTTTACAATAATTTCACAAAATTCATTTACAAATTCGTTTTTAGGTATCCTATGTTCTTGAGGACACGTAATACAAACGTAAAAATAAATGCAAGGGTTGATATATATATTTTGTGACTGAGTTTTGTCATAAGAAGTAAAATTATACAATTTCTTTAAAAAGTAATGGCGTCGTAAATTTTCTATGATGTTGAAAAGTTGAAATATACTACCCCTCCCTATATACCGGTAACTCTACATAAAGTGTTCCCACTGTTTATTGAGAAATTGTAAAAGTGAATTATATTCAATGCCATAAAATATATTCATAATAACAGAAATTTCGTTTTCATTTTCATTTCTGAAAAAATTCTAACAATTGCCGTTAAAGAATAAATAAAATACTGTATATGGGAATAATTTTACGGGTTGTAATTTTCGCGGTTTTTACATTTTAGACACATTTGCGGGTTCATGAATTCGCTGATTTGAATCAATATAAGCTCTTTCCCCATTTTAAAACACATTGTGTATTAAAGAATAATAAAAATATTCACGGTTTCTTACATTCGCGGATTCTTTTAGACCGCAAATATAGCAAAAATTACCACTGCGATTTATTTTCCCCCATTCAATACTAACAATTCCATGGGTTTGTTTTTTAGCAAAAAGAAATATTTTGGTATCATAGAATCAAAGTACATAACTAGTAAACTGGACTCATTGACACCCCTAAAGTGATAATTGTACAATATGTTTAATGACACTCTTCGTTCCTCTACTGGTGTTGATCCTTTACAGTACCAAATAGCTACTACGTATTCTTCCATCTAACTCGGTGTGTCTCCTTTGTGTCTGTGTTGATCTGAATCATTCTGGATGCTACAAGTCTGAAACTAAAGTTACAAATGCTAGAATTAAGACGAAACCGTGCAGGTTTTATACAACATATAACATAAATATCTAACGTCTCTTTAATGTACAGTGTTTCTCAAAGAAAATTTCTCATTTACTAACTGTAGGCCATTTTCTACATTTACGATACTCTTACCTTTGAGCGTTATAATTAATGACAACCGTAGACTGAGGACGCTGTTGAAGTCTGTGGTTGATGAAATTATTCACATGATCAGGATAGTCTACCCAGAGGCCATGGGAGTCTCTCCACTGCCAACACCGACTAGAATTTGTGGAAATGTTTTTAGAACCAATAACATTTTTCAGTAGCGGTGGAATATTTGAACCTATATCTTTGTTTGTCATTGATTCTTTTCTTTGGTTTGGTGTCATCGTGCCGTCAGATACTGATGCTTGCTTATCACCAGGAGAACTGTTTTGTATGGCATACAATGTATTTTGAAAATCATTTGGAATAACGGACCGTTTAGTTTCAGAATGCCCCACTTCTCGAGTCTGTAAATCATTTTTGGGACTGAGATTGCTTACAGAATCAGTTTGTAAGTCATCGACTTCCATAGGAGATTGAAGTTCCGAACTTAAGTCGGTCGTATTTGTTCTATCAGTACTCGATGTTTGTCCCACTCGTATGTTTGATTCAGATCTGTAGAAATCTTTAGTTTCAGTTGAATCATTACTAGTTTCATTACGTAACATGACATCATTTGAACAAAGATCTGATTTTTCATTTACACATGCTGAAGGTCCCTTATGTTCTTTATTTTCATGGCCCTCATTTGGTCCACTGTAGTGTGATTCCTTCGCAGCAAAATCACCTGTAAATTGTCAATCTATCCATACTTATGTTTGATTATCAAATTGAAATGAAGTGGATATTTATAAAAGAAAACTGAAGGCGCTGTTTTAAATGGTGTTTTATTGTGTTAATCATTGAATGTATATTTCAGATCACTAACCCTTTAAATCAGTTGAAGGAAGGCCGTGGAGTGAAGCAGGCATTTGTGATGTACGCCGTTGTTCTGTTACAGCTTTCTTCACGTCCGGGGAAAATGGGTCGCTGCAACGAATAAGGATAATTCAAATTGAAATCGTGATGCCATCGATCAACAAGTAATGTATCTATCTGATGTATGTTGTACTACAAATCAATCTACAGGTTATTTCGACTTATAAATATGAAGTAAATCAATCAACGGATTATTTATTTTTATACTAATAAACGTGATGCAAATCTATCACCAAGAAATTTACTCTAACTTGATATAAATGTAATACAAATGAATCTACGGGTGAGTTTATATTAATTTATAAACATGATGCAATCTACAGGTGAGTTTAGTTTAATTCATAATCATGATATAATGTACAGGTGAATTTATTCTAATTTATAAACATGAAGTTTATTCTAATTATAAACAGGATTCAATTTACAAGTGAGTTTGTTTTGATTTATAAATATGATACGACATACAGATGAGTTTATTTTAATTGATTAACTTGATATAATATACAGGTGATTTTATTTCAATTGATAAACATAATGCAAACAATCTACAGATAAAAGTACTTCAATGTTTAAACGTCATGCAAATCAATCTACAGTTAAAGATACTTCAATAACAAAGATGTAAATCAGTAGAAAGTAAGCCTATTTCAAAGTTTAAACGCGATACCAATAAATCAACATGCAAGACGAATTCAATACAAATCAGTCTATTCTTGAGATATATTTACCAAACTTCAATGTCGTATTTTCCGTCGTATCCGAATCTGTAGTTACCCATCCGTCCACAGGGCCATCGAACCTGAAGTCAGACGAACAACAATGTCAACACTTCGAGTTTTTTCTATGCAACTTGGTAATATATGAATTCCCATTGAAGGAAAACCTATCTTCTCCTCACGTAGACGTTGCTATCATTAAGCAATTAATATTCAAAACGAATGTAAACCAAAAAAATATATCTGTTCTAACAGAAAGGAGGTCAGTCAATAAAAGGTAAGTTTAGTAACATTTCATCTACAATTCAGTTGTATCCTATCTTGTTTCTACTGTTAGGGTGTACTACCAGGTCCGTTTTAGAGCTTAAAGCTAGCATAGTTTGATAGTTTCTGATTGGGGTAAGGAGGAAAAATGTAAAATCACCTCTTATATGTTAGAGAAAATTGTATTTATTGACCGGTCAACAGGGGATGCTTACTCCTCCTAGGCACCTGATCCCACCTCTGGTGTGTCCAGGGGTCCGTGTTTGCCTAACTATTTTGTATTGCTAGTAGGAGTTATGAGATTGATCACTGTTCGTTATCTTCACCTTGCATTGACATCACCAGTTAATATCTTTGCATTCATTTCCGGTTAAGTGATCTCACCACTGATCTAACAAGCCGATATTAGAAGTATAGTCATATTACTACAACGTATGATTTAAACTTTAGGTATTGCGGAATTCATACAAGAACTCTTCATTTGGAGGAGACGGAAAATAGTTGTAGAAAAAAGGACAGAAATGTGAACATTAGTATTGTATATTGATTAATATTGATAATGACCACAAACAGTAGTTTTATATGGGTTAACAATAAAGAGGTTAGCACCTGGGTGTTTTGGCATTGTGCATTTTTTCAGAAGTATATCTTTAATTTCTTCAAAGAAGGGGAGTTATAGAATTAAAAAGAAACAAAGGAAACACGGTGCTCGTTATTGAGCTATATTGTAATACTTGACCCTTTTGCACTTAACATTTGCTCAGGATTAATCACATTAACTCGTTTTATCTGTTGGTATCAACTCAATATAAGGAAAACAAATCATTCATTACGTCACATAAATACGTATTCTTGTCTTCTAATAATAATAATTATATATATATATATATATATATATATATATATATATATATATATATATTGCCTAGATGGTCGAGCGGTCTAGCGCGCTGGTTACATGCTGCTAGGAGATTTGGTTCCGTAGGTCGTGAGTTCAACCCGGGTAGGGGTGGAAGTGGGTATCCAAATAAAGTGAAATTTTCTGTGCTTTATATTAAATATTTCTTCACTTAGGGCAGTTATGTTCATTTAAGAGTTCATTGCTATTTCTATATATAATATATATATATATATATATATATATATATATATATATATTGGGATAAATCTCCGATATAATCTTCTAGAGTGCTCGACGTGGCCTCACGGAGCTACATAAATTGACGATCAGATGGAGTTCAATCACATAACATTTATTTCTCTACAGGCTGTTTCGTAAGGGGATGGTTTCCCCTCACTCGTCGGGAGAAGAATGACATCTAACGAAAAACATCCGCGTGGCTGAGAATATGTTACACAGAAACATGCTGGATAGTTGCTAAGCATGATTACACACAGGATTGAGTAAATAGAAATTTATGGGAATGACGGCAAGTGCTGACAAGTTCTGAACGCTTATTCAATGAAGATTTTTCGGGATGACATATTATAAAGAATTTCTCTAGAATACAAAGGTTGCACTTTTTTGAAATGTTTGAGTATGATGATGTTTTTCCTAAAATTTCCCACTTGATTTTGTAGTCAATATTTTTGTCTTTCAATGTCCATATGAATTTGCTGAGCTCGGTGGAATTCTTTTTCGTGGAATTACGGAATGAATGAGTGTGGTTGGCGTATCTTAATTTGAACTCGGTGTCTGCTAGTCCCACGTAGCTCTCTTTTTGTCCATTATCGGCTCTGACTCTAGCTAAATACACAATTCCGTGGGCGCGACATTCACCGTTGAGCGGGCATTGATCTTTGTTTCGGCCATTACACCTGTTACATGTATCTCCGGTCTGGCGCACTTGTTTGATTGAAGCGTTATGCGAGTCAATTACATTTTGCATGGATGGCATACAACTGTATGATATTTTAATAGTGTTTCTGTTGATAATCGGGCGTAGAACATGGCCTATCGGGAAACACTCATCTATAATTTTGAAAAACTGTTTACCCAAGTTTGTTTTTACGTTACTATCATATGGGGGGGGGGGGGGTTTAAACCATGTGATGTTACGGGAACGATTTCTTCTGCTGTTCTGTTTAGTTTTGGCTGATTCGTCGTATGTTAGCTTGTATTTATAGCCGCTTTCATCAAGTGCTTTTTGGTATATGCCGGCGGCTTTGACGAATTCCTCTTTGTCCGATGAAATTGATGACAATCGGTGATTGATGCCTGATGGTATAGCTTTAATACTTTAATACTTCCATACTTAAAGCTATACCATCAGGCATCAATCACCGATTGTCATCAATTTCATCGGACAAAGAGGAATTCGTCAAAGCCGCCGGCATATACCAAAAAGCACTTGATGAAAGCGGCTATAAATACAAGCTAACATACGACGAATCAGCCAAAACTAAACAGAACAGCAGAAGAAATCGTTCCCGTAACATCACATGGTTTAAACCCCCCCCCCCCCCATATGATAGTAACGTAAAAACAAACTTGGGTAAACAGTTTTTCAAAATTATAGATGAGTGTTTCCCGATAGGCCATGTTCTACGCCCGATTATCAACAGAAACACTATTAAAATATCATACAGTTGTATGCCATCCATGCAAAATGTAATTGACTCGCATAACGTTTCAATCAAACAAGTGCGCCAGACCGGAGATACATGTAACAGGTGTAATGGCCGAAACAAAGATCAATGCCCGCTCAACGGTGAATGTCGCGCCCACGGAATTGTGTATTTAGCTAGAGTCAGAGCCGATAATGGACAAAAAGAGAGCTACGTGGGACTAGCAGACACCGAGTTCAAATTAAGATACGCCAACCACACTCATTCATTCCGTAATTCCACGAAAAAGAATTCCACCGAGCTCAGCAAATTCATATGGACATTGAAAGACAAAAATATTGACTACAAAATCAAGTGGGAAATTTTAGGAAAAACATCATCATACTCAAACATTTCAAAAAAGTGCAACCTTTGTATTCTAGAGAAATTCTTTATAATATGTCATCCCGAAAAATCTTCATTGAATAAGCGTTCAGAACTTGTCAGCACTTGCCGTCATTCCCATAAATTTCTATTTACTCAATCCTGTGTGTAATCATGCTTAGCAACTATCCAGCATGTTTCTGTGTAACATATTCTCAGCCACGCGGATGTTTTTCGTTAGATGTCATTTTTCTCCCGACGAGTGAGGGGAAACCATCCCCTTACGAAACAGCCTGTAGAGAAATAAATGTTATGTGATTGAACTCCATCTGATCGTCAATTTAAATATATATATATATATATATATATATATATATATATATATATATATATATATATAAGCACTAAGTTCCAACAACACCCGATACCTAAAAGTGTCGGATCCACAGCATGGATACAAGGTCAAATACAAAAAAATTATACAAAGCACTAAAATGACCAACGACACGAACAACCAGATTGTCAAATTTTCGGGACGACCTGTCCCTTCTTAAGGACAATGAAAAGAATTACATAATGTGGCCAATATCAACAAAGAATAACAACAAAAACTACATATAAATACATCTAGCACTACAACTACACTAATCTACAAACGTATTTACAACGCAGACTACATGTTTTTTGGTCTTTAGGCTTGCCAATCAATGTTAAAAGATTATATATATATATATATATATAGAAACTCATTAATAGTAGATTGACAATGAATAATGCCCTTTCTGTTCTTAAGATGTGGAAATATATCATCATACAGAATTTGAGAGCTATAAAAACATACTTGGAGTAGTGTCATTTTTTAAAATTGTATAAATGTAACAAAGTGTTACTTCAAAATTAAGATGAAACTTAAGAAAAGGGGGTTGTTGATTAAATTTTTTTAATTATTCGCCATAATACTAAATTTTAAAATGCAATTTCAACTAAATTCAATAATTATTCTTCTATTTGGGAAATATTTCAACCAAGGTAATCAATTGATTATTTCCAAGTCTTTTCTTTCGCAAAATTAAACACATACATGTATCTGCGGGTATGAATAGTGATGATATCTTAAATAAATCCGAAGCAAAAATGTGTAGAGGTTAGATTAAACAACTCTTCCGACACAAAATGTAGTCCTTTTCAAACCCATTCAAATTTTGATTGACATACTAATTTTCAAATGGATAGGTTTAGTTAAATGAATAACATGTTTTGACCAATCAAATAAGCATTGAACTCGTACCTAGACAGTGAAAACATTCTGACTTGGATTTCTCGAAAACAATTTTCAAACTTAAGTTTTAGTTTTATTTGTCCAGTCAAAATTTGAGTAAAATCTAAGACTTTAAGTCCAAATTTCGACTTTTGTCGAAAACTCCATGCATGCATGGTTGTGTTCAAACCCCGAGGAGCTAACTTTCTTACTAAATCATTTAATAACCTTTAAAGTGATGACTTAACAACGATGCTGATTGGATGAAAAATTCATTTGATTTCTGAGTCAACAAATTTCGTCCGGAGTTCATCTGCACAAAGCATGCGGGACTACTTTTCTCTGGAATGCGTTTCCCCCGTTCTAATTTTAGCAGTATTTATAGAACGGAAATTTCCAATTGATTCGTTTGATGCTACCAAATATCAACACAACCAAATATATGAATAAAATACAAATTAATTTAAAGAAACAACACATATAGGCCTAGTAATGACGTGGCAGAGTAATAAACTTGGTGACGTAGGACACTGACTGGTAGAAGTAGACAGATTGTAAACACGAGTTCCAGGTATGCATCCTCTGCTTTACGAGTTCGATAATATCACGGGGCAAGCAGCGACTTTTTATCTGTGAGATTAATAAAATTGAACTGTGTTATATGGGGCTCAGTCAACGAGGGCAATTTATATGGGGCTCACGGCGGGTGTGACCGGTCAACAGGGGATGCTTACTCCTCCTAGACACCTGATCCCACCTCTGGTGTGTCCAGGGGTCCGTGTTTGCCCAACTATCTATTTTGTATTGCTTGTAGGAGTTATGAGATTGATCACTGTTCGTTATCTTCACCTTCCATGAAGAGGTGTTGAGATTTTTACTTGATTTTGAAATGGAGCCGAGTCGCATTCCACCGTTCCTACTACGCAACCAGTGTTTAACGTCTCCTCGTACCCAATGGAGCAACGTGTTCTCTTCCTTTATATCTAATTCAGTTTTGAACCATTACACCTTTAATTTGGTGTATAATCCATTTAATTATCCACAGTAACTCTACTTGACCTGAACGCAAAGCCAGTTTTGTTGTTTTCAATGGTACGAATAGGTATTCCTACGCGCCATTACAAAAACGTTAATTAAAGCTTTTTGATGAGAGAAACTATTTGTTTTTTATTTCAAAAACATAATTAAATGATAAGAAATAAAAACTATAATTTTTATTTGATGCATTATCAAACGACAAACGCTACGCGCATTGATGAAGATTTGCGTCCCATTTGTTGTTTGATACATGAATCAAATAAAGAATTTTAAGTTTCATTTCTTTAATCACGTAAACATAGCATTATATACATGCGCTATCAGAGAGGTGAAGATAACGTACAGCGATTAATAACATTTTTAGGAAAGCAAAATATAGAGTTGGGCAAACACAGACCCCTGGGTATATCAGATATGCGACCAGGTGCCTATGAGAAGTAAACATCTCCTGTCGACCGATCACACCCGCCGTGAACCCTATATCTTGATCAGGTAAGCGGAGTAATCCGTAGTCACAATCAGTGTGCCAAGAACGGTTAAACAATCGATATGAAACACGTCAGACAACATTTGACCCAAAGATAGGTCGTATTGGCAAACTAAATCACTAGAACGACCATAGAATTTCCAAAATGCTGACTTTAAAGGGGACTATTGAAAGCTCTGTAACATCAACTTGTTTTTCAATAGCCTGTCTCGGTAGAAAAACTGATCATGCGCTGAACAAGCTTTTGAGAATCGAATCACTTGAGATTAATTGATTGATAATTGTTCAACGTCCCTCTCTAGAATTTTTCATTCATATGGAGACGTCACCAAGTCCAGTGAAGGGCTTCAAATTTAGGTCTATGCTCGGCGCTTACGGCCATTGAGCAGTGAGGGTTATTTAGCGTGCCACACCTGCTGTGGCACTGGACATGCCGAGCGTTTGGTGATGAAGCTGTCACCACCAATTTTAATGACTTAGGTCTGTCGCGGCCGAGATTAGAACCCCGACCTTCCCCATGCGGGGCGAACGCTCTGCATATGATTTTGGAATATTGCTACATAAATAAGGGAAGTTGACGTTGAAGCTGAAATCATCCCGTTTATGATAAAGTTGAGTTGTTACTTTGCCGTTTGTATCTATTTTCAATAAGATATCTAAGTACGAAGCAGATGTGAAGGACTATGTGGTCGTATAGCTGACGTTTTACAGTGGCGTCAGTGGCCGAGTGGTTAGGCCGTCAGACTCTCGACCGAAAGGTCGTGGGTTCGAGTCCTGGCCGCGGCAGGGCTGATGTTGTGTCCTTGGGAAAGGCACTTTACATGAATTTCCTCACTCTACCCAAGTGTAAAAGAGGTACCTGGCTATAGACAGTGAAAGATTTTGTTAGAATGTTAGTGCTCTAGCGCTTGTAATGGCAGCTTCCTAGGAGGCTGAGAAAGTTCTAGATTGATATAAGGTCTGCTGGGGTAATAATGTACATTGATTATTGTAAAGCGCTTTGAGCAGCATACGCTGGAAAAGGCGCTATATAAAACCAATCATTATTATTATTATTATTACTTATTTGAGTGGATTAACATTACAAATGAAGATAAATAGAAAAGTTTTTGATTGAATAATATTTAGAACTGACGTAAACATTAGCATTATGTATGGGTTAAAATAACTAGATAACGTCAGCATTGGCGACATCAATAGGTTAACATTACACAAGTATTGACTTAGGATGATATCTATTGTAACAACTCGGATCTGGTCAAGTACTGGTTGACCAAGTTAACACTACACAATTATTGACTTTGGGTGAGGTTTACTCGTGACAATACGAATCTGGTCAGGAATTAGTTGACCAGATCCGTATCTTCACGAATAGACCGAATCAACAGCAGCTCCATTAAATGTTCAGGAATTTTATAATTGTGTTCACCATATCTTTTATTCCTTCAACAAAAACCAAAGAAAAACATGTGTATTATATCACATTATAACAACATTTCAACAATCAGAATCTAGAAACTGTAACATTTATTAATTGTATTCTTAATTATCTAAAAAAAAAAAAAAGAAGAAATTGATAATAATTCTATACTAAAAGGTAATATTTGGTTAAGACTTTAATGCCATTAAATATGATTTAAAGATATATGCTTTGACGTGCGCAATTTGATTAATGGATAAAATATCAACAAATATATGGTTGTTCAAGAGGGAAACCGTCCACAGTTAATACTGAGGTGAACTCATTCTGACCAATCAGAGGACATCAAAATTCCTGATCATTTAAAAGACAAATGATGTAAACGGTGACGTTATCTATGAGCTAACATAGACAAAACATGTAAAGGTTACCCTTAGCCTAGAAAACTAACGTAAACGCTGGCGTTATCCATCACTCGGTAAGCTGTTCCTATAGAACCCTTACCACCATCCTGTTCTTCCCATTTCCAGTCAGGGCCTTGTAGAAATAAAAAGTTAATATTTTGTGTAGACATGGCAAATATCTAATGCTTTCATAAATTGGAAACTAATTAATTCAAAGAGGAATAAAACACGAAAGAAAATATGTACAGATGGAATGTGTAGGATATGTACAATACAATTTTGAAATTGAAAACTTCCTAGTATTCATCATTTAGTGGATAAATGCAGTTTTATCTGAAAGTAACCTAAACATATTCTTTAAAAACCCCTATACTCGAAGTCACGATCTACAAATCGGACGTTGGGTAAGTAAACCCTCTGAAGTATCAGACAAGGCAATTAGATTTGAAAAGACGAGAAAATATAACTGATATTTATTTTTCCTTTGTGTTGTGAAATCGTCCATTATGTGGATGTGTTATTTCTTTTCAATGATACGGGTTGTTATGGATATGGATTACACGCCACTGGATATATCTGATAAAATACTTGCCTCTCTTTACATAACACCCAACAGCAACAAAACCATCAATAGGAATTCTTGGTTCGTCACAAATCACAATATCATATACACC
This sequence comes from Ostrea edulis, assembly GCF_947568905.1. NCBI lineage: Eukaryota > Metazoa > Mollusca > Bivalvia > Ostreida > Ostreidae > Ostrea > Ostrea edulis. The sequence continues at coordinate 76,462,981 of NC_079168.1, forward strand.
ATTTATTCCGTAGTTGTAAACACACCGATTCCCATTATCCCATTCCACTCGCACGAAGCCAGCTGTCAAAAAAGCAATTTTGTTTATGCACATTGTTTGCATTATTATCTATGATGAATACGGTTTCTATAATAAACAAAAATAGTAAAGATTTCAATCACAAAAAATCCTAAAGGTACATCAATGTCACACTAAAATATCAACACTTGCTCTGCACCAGACATTGCTTACTCCGGAACTTAGTTTTCCGGCGGTTTATGACTCTGTCTCTTAGTGTTTTGTGTTCGACTTCCGGTTTCATTATTAAAGTGGCGCAAATGCTGATACCACACACGTGTTGCGATTATCCTTCTTTGATTGGCGTGGTGACAGCGTGATACGACCCACGGCAACATCAGTAGGTACTTTTTTCATACCGTAATTAAGTTTTACTGTGGACACGTGTGATTATCAGTAGTGTGTACGGTTATTGTGACGTATTTGGTACAACGATGGCGAGTACTGCCCGCGCCCCCAAACAGTGGTGCCTGACGAAAATTGAAACTGTGAACGCATTCGAAAATTGGAGAGAGAAATTAATCTATACACTTTCACTAGACAATAATTGTGTCCCTTTCTTAATATCAAGAGGATGGTGGGAAAAGAAAAGCAAAGCCACGTCATTCCGAGATTTTGCCTACGATGACGAGACTGTACAAGAGGCCAGCCGCCTCTCTTGTGGACAGAAAGTGAACATTTATATGTGTACATATGACTTACCTTTATCTGTACATGTGTACACATGCCTTACCGTTATCTGTGTACACATGACTTATATTGTATTGTGTACACATGACTTATATTGTATTGTGTACACATGACTTACCTTTATCTGTGTATACATGACTTACCTTTATCTGTGTACACATCACTTATCTTGTACTATTTACACATGACTTACATTGTATCGTATACACATGACTCGATGTACAATGTGTCTTTGTATCTTTGATTCACCTTGTACTGTGTGACTTTGGGTTTCTATGTGCTATTACCTTTGCCTTATTCATTACTATTACCTTTGCCTTATTCATTACTAGTACCTTTGTCTTATCTATTACTATATCATTTTGACTTATCTATTAATATATACGTTTGACCTATCTTGTACTATATGATTTAGATTTCCTTTGTAGTGTATACATTTGATATACATTGCACTGTTTGTATTTCCGTTGGCTTGCCTTGCACATGAGCATTTGACTTACTTTGTACTGTGTACCGTTGACTTACCTTTATCTCCGTGTCCAACTATAGTCCCATTGCCCTCGCTGTCCTGGTTCTGAAATTTCCAGTGGGGGCCACGACAAACTCTTGTACCAAGACAGGGGACCGTGGAATATTTTTCTTTGTAATTGAGGTCATCCGAGTCCTCATCCATTCTATTTTGGGTTTCGAGAATCCTCTCCCTATTATGTATCAACTCGTATATGATATCCTGAAATGACACATTTCATCAAGCAATATTTATCCTGATGAAAACAAGCATTTCATAGTTTAATCAGTGTTCAGGCAAAATCAAACCGCAGAGTGCCCTTACTCAGTATTCCGAAAATTCGGTAATGTCGACTGGTCAAAAATTTACCCCTGTAACTGTATATTGGTAACAACGCAATGTTGTATAAGAAACATTTTCAAGTTTTAAAAAATGCGACAGAATCTGTGGCAAAAGGCAAATTTAACACCCGACAAGCATTAAAGGGAATACTAAGTGGTATAAATGTAGAATATCGTGTGGTACAAAATTTAGATGTTGCGTGAAATAAAAATGTAATACTAAGTTATATAAAAGTACTAAGTGTTATGAAAATGGAATACTAGTTGATATAAAAATGAAATACTATATCATATAAAAATCAAAACCTAAGTGCATTGAACACGGAATACTAATTGGAATAAAAATGAAATAATAAATGATATGAAAATGGAATACTTAGTAGGAATAAAAATGGAATACTAAGTGGTATAAAAATGACATTCTAAGTTGTACAAAAATTGAATACAAATTGATATCAAAATAGAATACTAAATAGTATAAAACGGAAATACTAAATGATATAAAAGTGAAATAATAAGTGGAATAAAAATGAAATACTAAATGATATAAAAGTGAAATACTAAATGATATAAAAGTGAAATACTAAATGATATAAAAGTGAAATACTAAGTGGAATAAAAATGAAATACTAAGTGTTATGAAAATGGAATACTAAGTGGTATAAAAATGGAATACTTAGTGATACAAAGATGAAATACATGTACTAAGTGATATAGAAATGAAATACTAAGTGTAAGCTTTCAAGTGATTTTTTTTTTGGAAAAATAAGAACCTTTTTAGGCAAAATTATTCATAAATAAAGGCTATTTCTAAGATATTTTAGGATTTTTAGACAAAAATAAGGGGTAAAACTTCCTAATCAATACAAACAAGAGGCCCATGTGCCACATCGCTCACCTGAGTCATTTTGGCCTACATTTAAAAAATTTCACTATACATCCGCATGTAAAACTTTGACCCCCTATTGTGGCCCCACTTACTCCCGGGGGCCATGATTTTAACAAACTTGAATCTGCACTATGTCAGGAAGTTTTCACGTAAATGTAAACTTCTTTGGCCTAATGGTTCTTCAGAAGATTTTTAATGATTTTCCCTATATATGTGTATGCAAAACTTTAATCCTCTATTATGACCCTATCCTAACCCTGGAAGCCATGACTTTAACAAACTTTAATATGCACTATGTCAGAAAGCTTTCATGTAAATTTGTACGTTCCTCACCCAGTGGTTCTTGAGAAGATTTTCAAAGATTTTACCTATATATTCGCATATAAAATTTTGATACCTTATTGTGGTCCCAACATACCCCCGGGAGTCGTGGTTTTAACAAACTTGAATCTGCACTATGATAGGAAGCTTTCATGTAAATTTCAGCTCTGCTACCTTAGTGGTTCTTGAGAAGATTTTTAAACTTTTTAAGTGAGAATAAGATTTTTAAATGACCCATCCTATTTTTGCATTTTTGTGATTATCTCCCCTTTGAAGGGGGTATGACCCTTCATTTGAACAAACCTAAAAACCACTTACCAAAGAATGTTTTTGCTAAGTTTGGTTGAAATTGGCTCGGTGGTGCTGGAGAAGAAGTCGAAAATGTAAAACGTTTACAGACGGACAGACGGACAACAGGCGATCAGAAAAGCCTACTTGAGCTTTCAGCTCAGGTGAGCTAAAAACTTCAATGCCCTCAAAAGTGCATATACTGATGAAAGGTGTACATAAATATATGTATTAACATTAAACAATTTGACAAATTTGGACCCATCCTATAGTCAAAACCCGGGAGTTGCGAAAATCACTTTTTGTGGGGGTAAATCCTTATCAATTATGCATTTAGTTTTTATACTGTACCAGTAAACTTAAAGAAGTCCTTCAAATCATAAATCACTATAATAACTTTGACTCCAACCTGAATCCAAATCCTTACCCCCTAGGATCATGGAATTTACCATTTTCGTAAAGGACTTCCTACTCCAGGTGTCTGTATTTGCCCAACTATCTATTTTGTATTGCTTATAGGAGTTATGAGATTGATCACTGTTCGTAATCCTCACCTTTCTTCTAAATATCAATTTAGTTTCAATTTAGTATCAATAGCATTAAAGGGACTGCTTCACGATTTTCCTCCAACTTTTGTATTTCACTTTGAATAATCAAAATCTATAGTCTAATATGTTTTAGAAGGTTTCCCAAAAGATTAAGTTATTCATCATGACGGAAGCTCATTATAGAGAGTTTATTATTTGCTTTGAAAACAAAGATAGAGGTGTGTTACTGTTTACGAGTTTTCAAAATAAATGGATATTGATCAAAGTTTATTATATATATCACATCTCAAGTATACTTTAGGTAAATTGTGTCATTTAAAAGTTAAAATTTGTAATTGTACAAAATGAAGATGCTTTGAATTACAAAATTAACGTTTCACTGGTTTATAAAGACTCAAGTCTTTGTTTGCGTAACACAGAGTCAAAGCTAAGATATTGCTCTTATTCATTCAGATGGTCCAAATTTTGGTTGTCATCAAAAAATGAGCTATATTTTAAAATTTTAACACCAAAGATGAAAAATATTTCTTTCGAAAAACGTGAATTAGGCCCTTTAAAGTTGCTGTATATCACTATGCATTTAGTTTTTCTTGCGCTTGTGGAGAAGATATTTGAAAATTGGTCAATTTTTGGGAGTTTTTGTCCCGCCCATATAACCCCAGGAGTCCTAAAATTTACAATTTATGCCCCCTTGTCCCTTTGATGCTTAATACCGAATTTGAAAAAAAAAAATATGGAAAGGTAGTTATCAAGAAGTTAAAAATGTTTAATAGTTAACATACGACGCTGGACGACGGACAATTTTGCAAAAATTGTAAAATTAGGATTTTCATAAAGATATAAGGGATTTATTAGGATTTTGGGACTTAGATAAGGAAAATAAGGGTCTCTGACAAAAATAAGGAAAAATTGAAATAAGGGCCCGCTTGAAAACGCGTCAGCGATATAAAAATAATATAAAAATGATATTTTAAGTGATATAAAATGGAATACCCAGTAATATACAATGGACTACTGAGTGGTATCAAAATAAAATACTGAGTGATGGATAGAAATGGAATACCAAATCGTCCTCATCATATGTCTCATCAGGGATGAGCAAATCAGCGACAATTCTCAAGTTTTCTCTTTCTATTATTTTCTCATTCGTTGCCTTGGAAATACGATCCGCTGCTACCTATGAAAATATAATTAGGCTTAACGTTCGACCCCTAATCTCAAATTCCAGAAACAATTAAAGACTGGTTATATAATGTAATAATTGACATATCAATGAAATGTTAACTTACATGATGGATTATGTAACGTCCAAAACACCTTGCTTTACGAATCTCCAACACTTTTCCTCCATTAGACAGCGACGATATTGTCTGCAATAAACCCTGCAATGTAAATGGGCGTCACAAGAAAAATAACATGTATTTCAAATATCTATTTCATCAATGTGCACATGTCAAGCAAATGCATAGAAAATCATTTCCATTCTTATTGCAAAGGATCTTATCAACTCTTTCAATTTTGATAGCGTTGTAGTCTCCCTTAGAGATTTCGAATCCAATTAGCGATGATATGTAAATAAGTTACCTTGATAATACATCACTATGTGTACACTGTGACGGTTATCTCTCAAAAATTTACATGTAGCGATTATCCGGTTAAATCTTTATGATCCGCAAATTTACGTAATGAAAAACCTTGATCTATAAATTTTCTCGATATAAATGATATAATGAGTCATTATATATAAAGCACAAAAAATAGCAATGAACTCTTAAATGAACATAATTTCCCTAAGTGAAGAAATATTTAATATAAAGCACAGAAAATTTCGCTTTATTGGGATACCCACTTCCGCCCCTACCCGGGGTTGAACTCACGACCTGCGGAACCAAATCTTCTAGCAGCATGTTACCAGCACGCTAGACCGCTTGACCATCTAGGCAAGTCTAAAAAAAAAACTTGCTTTCGATGACGATGGAATTCTCGCCACGCTGTCACACGCTACACGGTCATTGAGAATGGAAATGGGATACAGTTATTTTTAACGTACATTTAAGAGGATCATACATGATACACATTGCATTTGAAATATTTTAAATATACCCCGGGTATTTTGATTCGTGCGGTGAAGGCAGTTTTTATATTTTCCATTTTACAAAGTAAAAGAGGAAAATGAACAATTACGCAAAACCAAGTAAAACTATTTCATAAAACTGTTTAAGCCGAAACTCTAATGTTAATATTTTTACTTCATGTTATTTAACATAAACATTTTACATAGAATGTTTCCTTTAATGTACAGGAATTTAGAGGCGCTGAACACTTATACACTGAACTGCTAATATTTCTGTACTTTTAAAAGTGCCTTACACTAACATTGTATAATGTTCTGTGTATTATGTTGAACGTTGCCCACATAACGTCATGAGGATGACGTCTTAATGGAACTTGCTTACATTGTTTAAAGACCCAAATAAAATACCGCACGGTTTCTTCACGGATCACTGGATGTGGAAGGAGCTCATCTATGGTCATTGTTATTTACCTGGAATTTACCTGGCCAAGAGATCAGGGTGCTGTGTATACTTTTGATGTACACAGAAAGGGTATCAGGGTGGTCTGCAGAGTTTCTGTGGTCATAGTGTTTGTATAATGGTTGTATCCCTATGGCTAGATGACACACAGTCTACATCACCCCCTCTTTCTCTCTTTTACTCTCAGTCATTGGCTCAATGAATATTTTTTATATATATAAATATATAACTATCAAAAATTGATAATATAAATTATTTCAATAAGTTACAAGTTTTAGAAATTAATGGGCAAATTATTGTTTGATTTCTGATTGTGTAATTTATAATGCATGTATATAGAGGGGGGGGGGAATTACAATTATATTAAAAATGCGTTGTGCAGGGGTCTTTTTAAAAACAATTGAATTACGAGAAAATAGCAGTTGTGGACAAGTCAATTCTATCAAAACTCTAGAATACAGGCCTTCCTCAAGATCTAAAGAATGCCTGTAGGTACTGGTTGTTATTGTTATCAAAACACCTCTCTGGAGTCCCTGCAGACCACAGTGTCTGCAGGTGTCACTCCACCTGAGATCTATTGTTAAATGTTTGATTGACAGACGGCTAACAAATTGAGGGTGTTAACTTAAAGTTGGGTCTTTAAAAATCTACTGACGAGTCCGTTAGGCGAAAGCGCCCTAACCACTCGGCCACGGAGGCCCCTATAGAATTTTTATTTTGATTTTATATATATATATATATATATATATATATATAAAGATATATTCAATTTCATTATTTTTTTCATTTACAAAAAAGGAACACTTATCTATAAATAAGCGAAGTTTATTGAATTTGTGAGTCTTCAGTCCTCATCGGATTTAAATGAATGTTTGACAGTACATCTTGGCAAAAGTTTAGTAAAAATTAATATATACCTTGGCAAAAGTTTAGTAAAAATTTAGTTTAGGGATCTTTTGATATGAAAATTTCAAAGCAGCGACATACAGCGATATAATATTCCAGATATGCGCAGAAAAAGGTTTTGCTGTTAATCGAATGTTTTTAAAAGGGATGAATCTACAGATCTGTGTTTTATCGCAATATTTCACAGAGAGCCACAGTTCTGCAGGCGCAGCTATATTTGTATGTGTGATGGAAATACACGATGACGGGGTTAATTTTTGTATTTCGCTTCAATAGTCCTATGATAAATATACAACGTAGTGGAAGAAAGCCTACTGTGGAAGAAATAATTTTCAAAGATAAACTCTTCAAACATATGTTTATATTTACATCAATATATGTGAATAAAGAAATTTGAAACAAATTATGCAAGGGACGTAGCCATGCATGTGCGGGAAAAGCTTGTCTATAGTGATGTCATGCACTTGTATTCTGCATGCAAAATACTAGTATCCGATAAAAATCTAAATTTGATCGATCTTCATATTGTGTGTAATAGTTACATGTCACATTACTTACGTAATTGGGGTTTTCTCCGACTGGAAAACAGAAAATCGGATGCTTTTCTCCTATTTCAGAGGTATGTGAACAGAGGATTGCCATTGACTGTATAAAGAAAATACTTCATTATCTACATCTCATTACTATATCTTCATTAACTTCCATGAGCTATTTAGCACAAAATAACTCAAGTAAATTTAACGGCAAACAACTCAACTTTATGACAAACGGGATAATTTCAGCTTCTCCATCGTCAACTTCCGATATCTATGTAACAATATCCCATTATCACCTGCATATGTTGCTTATATTTCCCAACTGATTCGATCCACAAGAGCTTTTTCATTTCTTAAATTGAAACAGGCTACTGACAAACAAGTTGATGTTAAATGGGTTTAAACAGTCTCGTTTAAAGTCAGCATTTCGCAAATTCTATGGTCGTTATAATGATCTAGTTTGCCAATACAATCTATCATTGGGTCAAATCCTGTATGACGTGTTCCATACCCATTGTTAGGCCAGTCATGACACAATAATGTTGACAACGAATTACTCCGTTTACCTGATCAAGATATAGGGCTCAACGGCAGGTGCGACCGGTCGACAGGAAATGCTTACTCCTTCTAGGCACCTGACCCAGCCTCTAATATATCCAGGGGTCCGTGTTTGCCTAAGTCTTAATTTTGTATTCCTTATAGGGGTTATAAGATTGATTACTGTTCGTTATCGTCACCTTTCATGAGAGAGGAAATGTTTGCAATTTTGGTCAAGGATAATTACACGAGTATCAGGTGTTTGATCCGTCTCAATATCACTGGTATTTAAGTTCCTGAAGTCCGTTGATTTGCCGTCAGTGAAAACGACTACTCGGGGATGCAATTGAAAGTCTCCAACTTGTGAGGTGTGCGCTGTAAATAGTATGTTACAGCTGTGATTAAAGTGATAACGACTACCAGGGGATATAAAAGTAAGTCTCCAATGGATCTGATGTGGGCTGTAAATATTACGTCACAGCTGTGACTAAAGAATTTCATGATATTTTTCTACTAACTGTTCAATGAAATGGGAATTAATTGGTCAACATATTTCAAATGTTTCGATTTTCCTGTAAATTGTTGCTATGATAACACTTTCATTCACTTATATTTCTTGTGGTATGTATTTATCATCTGTGAAATAAGAAAAAATGTACAATCAGTTTGTTTTAGGTTAATTTAAAATAGCACAAAAACCACAGTTTCAAACTTGTCGACCTATTGTCATGGCAACCTTAAGACATCGAATTTGAGGTGTGGTATAATTTTAAGTTGTACAGTAGCATTGTATGAAGTCTAAAGAAAATGTATGACCATGGGTTCCAAAAGTTTCAACGTCATCAAGTAACAATTACGTAAAATGATTGGAATAGTATCGCTGAAAATAAAATTTTCATTGGCGAAGCGATTACAACAAGTAACTGCGCACGGCTCTGTAAACTTAAGATTTGCGTCACGCTTGATGCACCGTTTAAAATTGACCACCTTATTCGGAAATAATAAGCTGATGATTTTAGAAATTCTGTTAACCTTATCAGAATAAAGTCATTCTAATACAATATTTGTAATTCTAATCCGTTTATTTATTTCACTAATGTAAACCAGATTTTGAACTCTGCAGAGTCGGAGTTTTATAAGATTGATGACTGTTCGTTATCTTCACCTTTTCATCAACTAAAGCATAAATTACTTTATCTGCAACAATTGTCCTGATTATTTCAGAATTTGTCTCAACTACCCACCCGCTTACACTTCATTTGTATGCCATCGTTTTCGTGCACGTGTCTTTGTCCTTTGACTATTTTTCGTTGACTCGCCATAATCTAATTCATTTAATGTGCAATATAATATAATCGAACGTACAACTTATCTTCTTTCGTTTCGGTCTTAGTTTTTTTTAAGTTGTACGGTTGTACCATTATTGTATAGTTTTAAATTCTTTCACGTAATTTTGTCTCTAAAACAGTGTTTCAACGTGTAACTCAATTTACTTCGCTTCGGCCTTGAACCTTGTGTTTCTAAATCGTACCAATATTGAATTTTTCACGTATTTCTGTCTTTTAAAAACATCAACTCAACTACAACTCATCTAACTTCGTTTTGGCCTTGAGTATTCAAATCATATCATTGTATTATCCCGGATGTTTGTATGTCTAAATAGTGATTCATTCAAATCAACGTAGCACTTATCTTATCGGGCTCACGGCGGGTGTTACCGGTCGATAGGGGATGGCAACTCCTCCTAGACGCTTGATCCCACCCCTGGTGAGTTCAGGGGTTCGTGTTCACTGGGCTCTTCCTTTATATTCATATTAGTAAACTTTTTTCGTTTGTCTTGAGGAAGGGGCGGGTCGTCCCTAGGAATTATCGAATAGTATCTGTATAACCCAGAAATAAGTATAGAAAAATCTACGCAAGTAGTAGTCATAATATAAAAATATCACACGGTTGATTGAGTATACTCGAGAAGTTCCTAGGGGGTATAATAAATGATATGCATTTAGAAATGCACATTCGAATTCTTGGATTTTCATAATGTCAAAAATCTAGTAAACAAATGAAATCAGAGTATTCTTCATTCATTACTTTTAAATTTTCTAATCTTTCAAATCCAAATATTTTTACAACATAATAGAAAATTCATTTCATCACCCACAGCACCAAAATTACAATATAGACATATTCTAAGATGTGCGGGTATGTTTCTGTATCTACCAGTTTCGATGATTACTTTTTCAACCTGCTGAAGCTTCTTCTGTAACTAATTTTTCATAATTGACAAAAGTGAGAACGTTGTCGTGGACATCGTTCTTACCAACGATCAAACCAACACGATGTCTCATTTGATTCCCTTTTACGTCTACATCTTATTTACAGAAAACATTACTCATTTCCACGGAAAATATTTGAAAAAGTCAAAACTAGTCAATAGTTGGATTTTTAATAGATGCTGCGAACATAAGAAATTTTTCTTGTCGTAAAATATCAATCTTGCCTTATATTATACTTTAAGTTCAAGTCTTCACAGAACTTTATCTCTATTATGAATTCCGTCACAGATTATGCCAGGCGATGGACTAAATTTGAAGAAGGTGAAGAAATTGACACCTTGTCAGAATAGATAAAAAGTGTAAGTATGTTGGAATATCCATGGGCACGATTTATGCTCCTTTGTTAGCTGACCTGTTTCTATATTCATATGAAGCAGAAATTATTTTTAAAAAACTTCTACGTGAAAAGAAACAATCTACGTGAGATCGAAATAAAAGACACCACAGAGTCGTCCACTTCTGCTTCATAATTAGATATCTTATTGAAAGCAGACATTAACGGCAAACTGACAACTCAACTTTATGACAAACGGGATGATTGCAGCTTCTCCATCGACAACTTCCCATATTCATGTAGCAATATTCCATTATCACCTGCATATGGTGTTTATGTATCTCAACTGATTCGATACGCAAAAGCTTGTTTTGGTCAGTTTCTAAATCGAGGCAAGCTACTGACAAACAAGTTGATGGTACAAGGGTTACAACATTGTCAATTGAAGTCAGCATTTCGCAAATTGTATAGTCGTTATAACGGTCTAGTTCGTCAATACAACCTATAATTGGGTCAAATGCTGTCTGACGTGTTTCATACCGATTGTTAGGCCGTTCTTGGCACACTGATTTTGACTACTGATAACTCCGTTTACCTGATCAGGATATAGGGTTCACGGCGGGTGTAACCGGTCTACAGGGGACGATCACTCCTCATAGGCACCAGGTTCCACTCTTGGTGTCCCTAGGGATCCGTGTTTGCCCAACTCTCCATTTTGTATTCGTTATAGGGGTTATGAGATTGATCACTGTTCATTATCGTCATTCGTTGGTTCATAACATATACCAGAAGTGGTGTAAATCAAACGTGGATTTCAACAATTCCAAACAATGCTTAGTAAATTTGAAATCAAAAATCTTCTGCCAAGCAACATCATCAAATTATACGACTTTTCAACACTTTACACGACCATTTCTCGGAACATATTAAAGACCAGGCTATTGACATCATATACATAAGTTTCATCAATAAAAATGAAAACCAGATCTTGTGTTCAATCATCCAAAAATTATTTATACACCACTCCGATTCTACGCACAAGGACTATGAACTTGATATCAAAATGATGCTGAACATTCTGATTGACAATATTTACTTAGTCTGGTTGTGATCAAGCCTTCCAACAGTCTGTCGGAATACACATGGACACAAATTCTATTCCATCATTAGCTGACCCGTTTTTGAATTTGTATAAGGCAAAATATATTCCAGGTATTCAAATTAATAAATTCTGACTTATAGCACTACTAAAAAGAAGCACAAATCCTGCCCAAGGCACTTTCATCAGGCTGTAATTGAGAAAATACCTGCTCCTTCAAATAATCCACCAAGAGCCAACATGAAGGCGGCAGGCAGGGGAGATGGACCGGAACATTCCAGTTCCTCTACAAAAATCAGAAACCAGAATGATAAACAGTAAAAACATAAATGTGTTGCAATGGAAATTATACTTGTATGATACATGTAGTAAAACAGGTTTTCATTTAAAGATGTGTGCACATGAGTTTTGTAGTATTGGCAATTTCTGGGGAAGTATATTTATGAATTCTGCATTGAAGAATCTAATTTTTAAAACTGAGATCATAGTGCTTCTTAGTGAGTTACAGCGTTTTAAACTTGCCGTTTTGGCCATGAAAATTTACTCAAGATTCATTCACGTAAACTTAAGTTATCCGTTAATACCAATACAATATACGCAACACATATCAATAATTACATCAAATAGATACAGAAAAATGTTTTAATAATACAAATGTTACAAGGTTTGATACTACTAGATAGGAAATCAATATTTTTTGCACTTCATTTACGGAAATTCACAGACTATCTAAACTACTCTGTGTTATGAATGATATTCCTTATGAATCATGCCGCTAGTTCCTTAAACTGAAATTTACTAAGAAACGAATATATTTCGTCAACATAAGCAGCATTCTTTGTCATAAATATGTGTATTTCAGCATATTCCATGCCTACAACCGGTATTTCCTACAAATTTACTTTCACCATTGCATCAAAACTTTTTAATTACAAACAAATTTAACAGTTCCTAGATGTAGACCATCTTATACATAATCAATCTATGAGTTCTTATTCTTCGTATTCTTTTAACTATAGTCCAGTTACAAATGGCATTACTGCTTATGTTGATTTAGTTGAAAATGAGGATCTGAAATAACTTATTTTGAAAAGTCCTAAATTCAAAGAACCTCGAATTTTCAATTGGCGATAGAACTTCATCTTTATTATGACTTCGGTCAAAGTTTATTCCTCTGTGTTTAGTAAACCAGAATGTATTAAAGAATTTTATAGCTTACAGGAGGAATATATTTTGGTTCCAGTTGACAAAGCCTGTAATAGCATTGTCTTTGTTTGTAAGGCTCATAATAACAAATGAATTTGAAACGAACTTGGCATCAATTCCACACTTGGTAATCGTACTTATACTCCAACTGCCCTTTCAAAAGATGATATTCTTCAAAATCATGCTTCATTTGTAAACACATTTTAAATTCCAGTCAATGGGACAAATGAATATTATTAATCGTACCAATACCGAATTTCTAAACTTCACAAAACCCCTTACAAACAAGGATGCATATGTTGGATCCAGTAAGCGTTCTACCAAGTCCCTATCTTTGCTCTTCACGAAATTACTAACAGTCGTGAAGGAGAAACATCAAACGTATTGTGCCGCAACATATCCTAGAAGTGGTGTAAATCAAATGTGGGTTCTATAAACTCCACAAGAACTTTTAGTAAATTAAAAAATATCAAATCTACAACATGAAAACCTACGAATTTTCAACACTTTACACGTTCATTCCTCGTGAGAAATGAAAGACCAGAGGTTGTGACATCATAGACACTTGTTTCTTCAACAAAACGGGAAAAAGGAAACATTCATATCTAACGATCAATTATTCAATTAATTATTTTTTAAAACACCACTCCGATTCTATGCACAAGTATTCTGAAGTTAATATTAAAAAGATGCTGCATTTCCTCATTGACACTATCTTCGTAGTCTTATCTGTTAATGATAATCATTCTGTCAATTCGATATATCCCATTTAACTCAAAATAACAATATATAGACAACAATGTTCGGTGAATTTAATTAAAATACAATAAAGGTTTCCTTTTATCCTTTATATGAGTATTACCTAAGCTCTGTTTTATTGCAGCATATTGGTTTGAGTAGTAGTGAAGGAATTTAGTTTCCTGTCCACAGACTATTACAGAAACATTTTCATCAAGGCGTGGTCTATGCTGTTCAAACTCTACAAAAATGAAATGAAATATGTAATAACATGATAGTTTAACGGGAACAATTTCTTCGAATATCACACGACAAACCATCCAGAATGTCGATGACCGCTGTCTTCATTTCCCTGACAGCTGTTCCTCTCATGCTTTCAGACACGTCTAGGATGAATAGGACGCAGGAACCTCTTCCTCTCTGGTGTCGAAGAGATCTCTCTAAAATTAATCAACAAATTCACCACAGGTGTTATGTTATATACGAATAGTGTTTCCACGTTGCATAAATAAGTCTTTCCTTCATCAATAATAAACTTCCCCTGATACAAGCTGACAATGCTGTTAATCAAATATAAACACGTTCTACGAAGTATACGGTATTGCCAACATCCTTTTAATATCTTCAGATATTCAGAGATTGATCACTCTTTGTTATCCTAACCTTTCATAATTAAAAAAAAAAAAACAAATTCTTCTATAATTAGTTTCTTTGTACCATGCAGTGAATTCATTGATGTGACATTCAATTTGACATTGAGATATATCGACGATGTATTATTTATCAACAGTAATAATTTTCATTCATATGTCGATTCCATATATCCCAGTGAATTCGAAATAAAAGACACCACAGATTCGTCTACTTCTGCTTTATACTTAGATATTTTATTGAAAGTAGATATTAAGGGCAAATTAACAACTCAACTTTATTACAAACGGGATGATTTCAGCTTCTCCATCGTCAACTTCTCATATTTATGTAGCAATATTCTATTTCCACCTGCATATGGTGTTTACATCTCTCAACTGATTCGATACTCAAGAGTTTGTCCTGCGTATGGTCAGTTTCTAAATTGAAACAGTCAACTGACAAACAAGTTGATGGTGCATGGGTTCCAACATTTAGCAAATTCTATGGTCGTTATAACGATCTAGTTTGCCAATACAACCTATCATTGGGTCAAATGCTGTCTGATGTTTCGTGCCGGTTGTTACACCGTTCTTGGGCACTGGTATTGGCTGCGAATGGATCCGTTTGCCCGATGAAGATATGGGCTTATGATGGGTGTGGCCGGTCGGCGGGGGATGCTTGCTCCTTCTGGGCACCTGAACCCACCTCTGGTATATCCAGGGGTCCGTGTTTGTCCAACAATCTATCTTGTATTGCTTATAGGAGTTATAAGATTAATCACTGTTCGTTATCTTCACCATTCATTCATTAGATTTCGTGGGGACTAAATTTTTGTGGATTTTGTGCATAGCCCTATCCCATGAATTTCAAACCATAACGAAATGTACAATTTTGTAATGTGTACAATAAATATAGATATAGATATAGTGCTGCAATATGCTACCCAAAGCTATAAAAAATCTAATGTAGTGTTTCCATGTTACATATCACTGTTCGTTATGTTCACCTTTCATAATCAAGTCATTCGTTGATCATTAATAAAGCACTTCCTCGGCTTCACGCAGACAATGTTGTTGATCAACTATAAACACATTCTTCGTAGTCTACGGTATTGGTACTATTTTTATATGCTTAGGTAATAAAAACTTTTACAGTTATTTTGGTTTGATTCTTTAGATTTCCTGGGGACTCAATTTTCGTGGATTTCGTGGGCAAACGTATTCCAGAAATTTCAACCACAACGAAACGTACAATTGTTTAATTAGAGAAACCATATCCACGAAATCATCCTAACGAAATAATAAAATCTCCACAATCCGCAGAAATTGGCCACGCGAATTTAATTTATTCCACATTGGCTTGTATAATTGTCTATTGCTGTTATTGTTGTTTATTTTGAGGGAATATCTAAAATAATGGTAATATTCATATCAGATCAAAAGTATTGATTATTCATCGTCAACGTTTACTATTCCCTTAATGAATGACTTTCGTCAATATCTTCAAGTAAAACCTACGTTTCGCTGCTTCGAACTTGGCCTGGGAGAGCCACATAGTTGTGTATCCTTCGATAGAAGTCTCCATGAATTGCTGAAAGAAGAGAAAAAAGCTATTAACACACAAATATCAATTGATTCACTGAAATAGTCACCGTTACTATTAGAAAGAATCACAAACCTGCATCATATTCTCAATAATTTCAATAATCTCGACAATATGGATAACAAGGAAGAAACTACATCGATATTAATAGCATTTGTACAGACATTGATAATAAGGAAGGAAATGAACACAAAGATACTGAATGTAGATAAAATTGCTGAAACTTTCGTGAACAAGATTATACAAATCGATGATTCGAAATTATATTTTGACAGTAAGAAATACATTAGCTGTGGAATAACATATATTGCATGTTTTGTTCAAGGGATATTGCATTAAAGACTTGAACTCTATTTGTTACGACAATTCAGTTGAAAACATGTGCTATAATGACTTCCTCTTCGAAGTGAGTTGTACTCAATAAACTCGGGGAGTGTCGCTTTTCACATGTTAAAAAAGATTAATAACATGCTGACCAGTTTATTTCAGGAAAAAAACTGAAACTGAAACTTGTAGCTATTTTCACACATTTTCTTAAATTTCCTCTCTTTTTTCACATATTGTTTTTTACGTCTTATTCGCGAAATGTTAAATAGTGTGGATACATTTAACAGCTATCATAGAATAACATTTACAATAAGATAGGTTATTGAGTATGAAATAAGTACGCCAAAGTATCGATCCATGTCATTTGTCAATGTTATAAAGACGGTTTGCAAAGATTTTTGGAAAAAATCCTTCCATATGTAAAACTTATACGGTACCAATTTGATGCACCAAATGCGCATTTCGACAAATAATGTCTCTTCAGTGATGCTCAACCGAAATGTTTGAAATCCGAAATAACTATGAAGTTTTAGAGCTAAATATAGCCAAAAACAGCGTGCCAAAAAAGTGGAGCCAAATTCGTCCAAGGATAAGAGCTATGCATGAGGGAGATAATCCTTAATTTTGAAATGAATTTCTAAATTTTATAACAGCAATTAAATATACATCCGTATTTTCAAGCTAGTAACGAAGTACTTAGCTATTGGGCTGTAGAGACCCTCGGGGACTAATAATTCCCATTTTAGTTCCACCAACATGTATTCATCTAATGACTTTAGTTTAATGGCGGACAATGTCTTCAATTTAGTGGCACTGCTTTAGGTACCAATATGACATCATCTTAAAGACTCAACTTTAAGTTAACACCCCCAAATTGTTAGCCGTCTGTCAATCAAGCATTTAACAATAGATCTCAGGTGGCGTGACATCTGCAGAAACTGTGGTCTAGAGCTACCCCAGAGAGGTGTTTTGATAACAATAACGACCAGTGCCTACAGGCATTCTTTAGATCTTGAGGAAGGCCTGTATTCTAGAGTTTTGATAGAATTGACCTGTCCACAACTGCTATTTTCTCGTAATTCAATTGTTGTTTTTTTTTTAAAAAAACTAAACAACGCAATTTTAATATAATTGTAATTTCCCCCCTCTATATACATGTATTATAAATTACACAATCAGAAATCAAACAATAATTTGCCCATTAATTTTTAAAACTTGTAACTTGTTGAAATAATTTATAATTATCAATTTATGATAGTTATATATTTATAAAAGAAATTCATTGAACCAATGACTGAGAGTAAAAGAGAGAAAGAGGGGGGTGGGGCTGGTGGGTGGGTGGGTGGGTGTAGACTGTGTGTCATTTAGTCATAGGGATAAAACCATTATACATACACTATGACCACAGAAACACAGCAGAGGGCCCTGATACCCTTCCTGTGTATATCAAAAGTATACACAGCACCCTGATCTCTTAGCCAGGTAAATTCCAGGTAAATATCAATGACCATAGATGAGCTCCGCCCACATCAAGTGATCCGTGAAGAAACCGTACGGTATTTTATTTGGGTCTTTTAGCCAATATATTCATTGTGAAAACTACAACTTGCTGATTTATAGATTGTTTAGGCATCCAAAGTGGTTTTGTTTCATATAACATTTTACATCATAAAAACATGCCAAATCTGCACTTACATATGACGTCATTATACAATTGTTATAAATAGATCACGAATGTATTTTAATAGAAAATGAAAAAGTAATACACTACCCCTGGATTTTAACATCGGTCTAACTGGCGATAATGATGATAAAACACCAGACGTTTATCAAGTTATGAGATTAATCGCTGTTCGTTATCTTCACCTTCCATTCATATGTTGTTTAGGCCTCTAAAGTGGGTTTGTTTCATAAATAACATTGAAGTGGACCAAATATAGAATCTCAATGTTTCGTAACGTTTGCCAACCGAATCCATCATACCAAAACATTCACGGTGGAAATGTATGATTCCCAGAATCCATTCTTCGCGCGGTTGTGATAAAGCAGGCCATACTCCATTTTTGTACATAAATTGCACAATCTTTAAAATATGTCATACGCAGAGAGAAGGAGTTGCCTACTTTTCAAAACTATTTTGGGTGTTTACGTGAAAACGTTTTGTTTCATAACACCATGACAATATGCCCTTCCATATGAGGCTATTACATGACTTTCACGAATGTACCTTAATAGAAAATGCCAAAGTAATACAGTATTCCAGGATTTAAACATTGCTCTAACTGGTGATCATGTAAAATATCCGTAGCTTATCAAAAGTTCTACTAACATCCTACCGCTTTCAGTAAGAAATGATTATGAAACATCACAAAGCCATCAATGCTTCACACTTTAGACTAATGTTCTACAGTTTTCTTTGAAAGGTTTCAAAGCAAACAATTTTAGCAGTAATTGCCGTGTACGTTAGGTTATGACGTTTCACACGGTGTTTAAAATGCTCTAAAAGTATGAGGTGTATTGTGTTACTTTTGTAGTTTTATTTTAGTGCGTCAGAGGAAAATCGGATCGACATGCTAAATGGAATAGAGTTTTTCCCGTTAAACAAAATTGTCAATGAATGAAATTAACATACCTTCATAATATCAATAAATTTTCAATTCACACTTATACATTTCAAATACTTTACATTTCGTAGATATTTACATGACACAGTTAACAAATTGTTTACATGTGTCACTCGATATATGATTGATTAATTATATCTTGCTTAACGTCCCTATCGAGAATTTTTCACTTATATCGAGACGTCACCAAGACCGGTGAAGGGTTACATATTTAGACCTATGCTCGGAACTTACAGTCATTGAGCATTGAGAGTTCTTTAGCGTGCCACACCTACTGCGACACGGGACATCCGTTTCTAAGGTCATCTCCGAGGACCCGTGACATTCACACCTGATGCCGAGCGTTTGGAGATGGAACTGTCACTACCTACTTTAACGACTTAGGTTTGTCGCGGCCGGGATTCGAACTCCGACCTTCCGTATGTGGAGCGAACACTCTGCCTCTAGACCACCGCCTTGAGGATCCGGGTTAGAATAGGTTCTCGGTATCTCTTGCTTGTCGTAAAAAGCGACTAAATGGGGCGCTCCTTCGGATGAGACCGCAAAAACCGAGGTCACATGTCACAGCAGGTGTGGCATGATGAAGATCCCTCCTAGATCAATGGCAATAAGCGCCGTGCGTAGGCCTAAATTTTGCAGCCCTTCACCGGCAGTGAAATATGAGTGAAATATTCTCGAGAGTGGTGTAAAACAATATTCAATCAATCAATTTAGACCACCACGGCGGTTTCGCTCGATATATAGTTATGACGTCATCAGTTTAGTTTCATCTTGATCAGACACAAATTATTCGACAGCAGTATAACATTTCGTATTTCTTTGGATCGTATTACCTGCATTGTTTATTTCATGCATAAATAAAACTTACACATGAATATAAAATTGGACTTAAAGACCGAGAAAATAGACACCGCCTTCAAATTTACCTGGCCTGTGAACCCTTGTCAATCAGGAGAAATTGAGCTTGACATTGGATGCTAGAAATTGATGGACATTTAGTTACTAGTCTTTGTGTATACCTTATCTATCTTATCTGGGAATTGAGGCGCCCATGCAATATTTTGATGCTTACCGCGTAATCCAACTGGAGAGGAAATTTTCATGTAGAGATAGTCATGCAATAATAGTAGTAAATTTTGCATACAATTACATCAATTATAATAGAATATAGTAGGGTATGCTTAGGAATGGGTACGATTAATAATAATTATTATGTATTGTTAGAATATAATTTACATGAACATCGAGTTTATGCTAAACAGATTAATTATGAGTAAATTCATTGTACGTTGATGAAATTTCGTTTACACTCATTTGAAAATCTATAAGCGAAACATGACGACAAACGTGTATACAACTGCAATCTTATTAAAAGTAGACGTTAAATCCTCTCGTATATTCGCATACATATGTATGCGAGTACACGAGCGGATCTAACATCTAATTTTAATTAGATTGATGTAACTGTCAACTTATCGGAAGAGAAGTTAGCCGCTAAAAGGGCTCTTTCTTGCATATAATGGTTGGAATTATGCGTTATGGACGAGTCACACAGACAACTCTGGTGTGCCTTCCAGAAAAATTAATTCAAACTGAATAAAACTTTCTGAGCACTTTTGGAATATATACATGTAGTCATCACGGGGCGTGGAACGATAACCGGTATATAACCAGAAAATCTACCACAGTACGCAGGAACTCCCGTCGGAAAATATATGTTTGGCAGTCCATCGTCGGATACCGGGTATCTGACGGAGGCAGTTAAATGGATACAAGAAAACTTAGAATAAGGAATATTCTGCCTAAGCTTTCTCATTTATATAAGATACATTTATCGAGCTTTAAATTTTACATGTTTGATTCATTAGATTTCATTATCAACGTATCGATTGACTTGCACAAGAAAAATTACTACCATGAATTTTTCAATCTTACAAAAACGTACAGGTAATGCAGGTAACACAGATAACATCTCGTGTATTTTGGACGGTATATACAAGCAAGGGTTTCCTCGGGCTCGGGGCTTCACACCTACCTTAAATTAGCTCCGCCCCTTACTTAACTTACCTAAGGAAAACCGACCGGTTGAAAACCTCGGTCTTTAAATATATGTACTTATTTCCATTATGACGTCACATTCTTTCGCGGATTTTATCCCAATAAAGATGGTCAAAACCTGTCTTAACGTACCTTTGCGCTACTACAACCACGATGATTAATAGTCCAATAGTTAAAATACAGTATCCGCATTAAGACCTTTAATCCAAATTCTTCAAGAAGTACTGAAAGGTTTACCCACAAATCAAATGTGGATTCTAAAAAGTTTTAAAGAACTTATAGTGGATTTGAAATTACAAAAGTGTTTTCAAATCAACACTTTACACTGCCATTCCTCACGATAGACTTAATGGTGTTTACATCTCTCAACTGATTCAATACGCAAGAGCTTGTTCTGCGTATGGTCAGATTATACATCGAAGCAGGCTACTGACAAACACGTTGATGGTGCAGGGGTTCAAAATCAGCATTTCGCAAATTTTATGGTCATTATAACGATCTAGCTTGCCAATACAACCTATCATTGGGTCAAATACTGTCTGACGAGTTTCTTGCCGATTGTTAGGCCGTTCTTGGCACACTGATTGTGACTACGGATAACTCCGTTTACCTGATCAAGATGTGGGGCTCACTGCGGGTTTGACCGGTCGATAGGAGATGCTTACTCTTCCTAGGCACCTGATCCCACCTCTGGTATATCCAGGGGTCCGTGTTTGCCCAACTCTCTATTTTGTATTGCTTGTACGAGTTATGATATTGATCACTGTTTGTTATCTTCGCGTTTCATTAAAGACTAAATTTTTGACAACAAAAAAGTTGCTTCTTCAAAATATATGGAAAAAAGAAATGTTCAGATCTTGTGATATGTCATCCAAAAATTTCTTCGTTAAATATCACTCTGGTTTTACGCACACGTACTTGGAAGTTGATATTAAAAAGATTCTGGATTTCCTCATTGTGAATATCTTCTTAGTCTTAGGTGATCAGCTCTTTCAACAGTCTGTTTGAATCCCCATGGGGTCAAATGGTGCTCCTTGATTAGTTGAGCTGTTTTTATATTCTTACGAGGCAGATTGACTTATAAGCTTCTACATAAGAAAAAAACCATTGTTGTGACCTTCCATTCGACATTTCCATATATGAAAGACGTTTCATTTAATAACAATACCCATTTTCATTCATAAAAGATTAACATAACGAACTGTGATTAATCTTATAGCTTCTATAAAGAATGCAAATTTAAAAGTAGAACAAACAAGAATTCCTTACCCGAGTTGGGAGACCTAAGCACCCCCTGTCGACCGACCACACCCACCATGAACACTGTATATCTTGATGAAGTAAATGGAGTAATCCATAGTTTAAATGAGTATGTAAAGAGCAGTCTAACAATTGGTATGAAACACATCATACAACAATGTACCTTATGGAGGGTTGTATTGGTAAATGAGATCGTGACGACTATAAAATATGCGAATTCTGTCTTTGAATGAGAATGTTGAAATCACCGTGAAATCAACTTCTTTGTCAATAACCTGCCTAATTGTTTTTAACGAAAAAGATGAAGATAACAAACAGTGCTCAATTTCATCACTCCTATCAGGAATGCAAAATTCAGAGTTGGGAAGACATTCTACAGATGGGATCAGGTTTCTAAGAGTTTTCTGTCGAGCAGCCACACTCGCCGTGAGGCCTATATCTTAATCAGATAAATGGAGTAATTCGTAGTGTCAGTTCAAGTAATGTGAGTGAAATCGAAATAAAAGACAACAAAGAGTCTTTCATATCTTCATACTTTGATATTTTATTGTACATAGATGTAACAGCAAACTGATATCTCTCAACTGAATCGATACGCAACAGCTTCGGCTGAGTACGGTCAGTTGACAAATCGATTTAAAGAGTAGGATTCCATTCCGAACGTAATAAATGCCTTCCGCATAATTAACATGCTTTGTCAAAACAAAAAAACAGTGGTATATTTCACCATATTCTAACATAAACTTTACACCCTGTATATCTTTCAAATATACTTCAAATATACTTCTACTACTGCATCCAAACTGTTTAATTACACCCGAACTTCACAGTACCTAGATATGAACAGTCTTATACACAATTCATCTATAGATTTTTGGGTTTTTTTCCTCAATTCTATTTCAGCTGGATCTGTCGTTACTGGTAATGTAAAGATAGTTGCCAATGATGTCCTGGAACTACTTATTGTAAAGGGTTCGAAATTCAGAGTCCCGATCTTGATAAATTAGTATGTACATCTGGTAGGTATCCTCAACTTAGCTACAATACTGCTCATGGAAAGAAAACAAGACTCCTATAAAGGATAGGACATCTTCATTTGGTCCAAGTCTCATTGAAATCGGACAAATACTGCAGGATGAATACTTGGACAAATTGAGTTACATCAGGAGATATTGTGTGTGACACAAACCAAACCCATAGAAACTGTAGCATTTTGAAAACTATTTAAAAGAGCTAGATATACGGAAGAATGAATACCTAACCCTCGCATTAACTCTTCAAGTGAAGTATTTCAATTTAAGGACATAGGATACCCCAAAACACTTATTGTAGAATTATTTTCTAATTATTCACAAATCTTTACTTGAAAAACACATTACCTGAACATTGGAATTCTTCAAAACTGTCTTTTTGTTTGTTCATTATATGTATTAATGACTGATTTACATTGTTGTTTGATCAAATAATAGAAAATTCCACGTAAATATAGCATTTTTAAAAGTTTGTTTTAAAGTGATATGATGCCCAGGAATTCGGACGCATCAAAGGAAGTAGGAGTTCATTGTGTTTACATGACATTTTCTATTAAAATTAATACATAAAATGCACCCATAAAAAGACGTTTTTCCACTGCATTTTCAAATAAAGATTTGCAAAGACCGGGAAAAGGTGGTTTCATAGGATGATTTTATAGTAAATATTGGTGGGTTGTTTGCAATATTAAAACATTTACAAATAACTTTACAAATTTCTATTACAAATTTGTTCATGGGAATCCTATGTCCTTAAAGACGTTAGCACCTGAGATTTGGAATAATGTCAATTTTTTGGGAAGTGTATTTTTGATTTCTACATTGAAGGAGAATTCGGAAATTAAAAAGAAAAACTGGGGTGGCAATGCTTGTTATTGGGCTATACTGTTCTAAACATGACCTTTTTGCACTTAAAATTTATTCAATTAAAGAGACACTACAGCTCATTTTCCACATTTTAATAAAGTGTTTTTAAAACCATGTATTGATAAAATGATAAATTTCATATCGATACTGACAATTTTGAACAATTGGGATGCATCAATTTACTCTCAACTGCGCTTTGAAGATCGTTCGGAATTCAAAGGTTTCTTCATGCTGACTCGGACTTTTGAATGCGTATTTACATCACGTGGTTTTGAATGACAGCAAAGGTGTTCTGTAGGAAATTATTTAAATTCCCCTTCAAGGGGGTCCACACTCACCTTTCAAGTATAAGATTATTCCCTGCTCCTTATAATAAGTAATTATAAATCATTATTTCAACAGAAACCTTCCATGTTCCCACTGACCGATGTTTTTACAACTAACACGTGTCGTGTTCAGATAAAAATAGCACTTACTTTTAAACGTGGTGTCTTCGCAGCTAGTCTCAATGGCAGATTTAGGGGGCCAGGATCCCCCTCCCTTTTTACCCCACAGATTGTGAATGAAAATCCAAATTTTGCACCAGAATGGCCGATTACTTTGGCTAATCTTTGACTTTCACACCCCTCTTCGGAAATCCTAGATCCGCCACTGAGTTACATGTGTTTCTCCGAGCTCTTTGTTTTCCAACGGTCAAACTGATACCAAGGTAAATTTTATTTCACGTATGAGTTTTATCTCATTCTAATTTTACCTCTTTTCTCACAGAATCTGTCAAAATTCTAGATCTATCAACTACACTTTCTCTCTCTGGACGACATGCTGCACTGTTTACTGTCTATGCGCATGCGTCTGAAGATTGAAAGGAGGAGACTCGATATTGTGTGTATAGGCCATCAAAAAGTATTAATTTTTACGTTAAAACGATAATTTTTAACTTTAGATAAGTGTTATTTTCGCAAAGTTCATACTTTCAACAATGCAACAAAAATTGAGAAAGCGCTGGGAAAATTGTCATTTCATGATTTTTGCGCAAAATGAGCTGTAGTGTCTCTTTAAGCTTGGTATTTCTGTGTGTGTCAACACAACATAAGCAAAACAAATCAAATCATTACTTCAAATAGATACATAACCATGTCCTCTAACACTACAGATAAAAAAAATATAGATTTAATACTAGTAATGGAAATAGATAATGACCTTTTAGCACTTGATATACGGAAAACTTCATGATATCAAAATTGATAGTTTAAAAGGACATATTAGGAGTAATGTCAATTTCTAAAAAAAAAAAAAAATCACGATTTTCAACGTCTGGTCTTACAATTTAAAATGCACCTAAAAAAGGTTGGGGTTGGAGATGAAAAAAATTAATTATTGGCGAAAATACTGAAGTTTTATATAAAATTTCGAGTAAATCAATTAAAACTTTTTTTAAGAATCAGCGTTCTGTTTGGAAAAATATATCAACCTAGTTAATAAATTACAACATTTGAACTAGTTCCAAGTCTCAACTACCTGTATCATAAATCATAAAACAAAAATACATGCATAGGAGTATAAAAATAGACGATACATTGGATGAAACAAAAACTGTAATATGATGCAGAATTAGAACTTTTTGATTAATGAATCCTTCCGCCACAAAATATAATCCCTGCCAAACCCTTTCAAACTTTGAATTGACACAAAGAATTTCAACTGAATAGGGTTCAGCAATAGATGTGTGATATGTTTGCACAAATGGGATCAATATTGAACCAGTAAATATTTAGTTGTAGCATCCTGCGCAGTTGTACCGAAAAGCTCAGGAGCTAACTTTCTTACGGACACTTGATACAAACGTCAACATAGATGCATGAGTTGATATACATTTGGTTCTAGAAAGTAAAACTAGGGGAAAATTAATAAACATGGTTTTAAATTTTCTATAATGTTAAAAAATTAAAATATATTACCCCTCCCTATATACTGTTAACTTTATATAATTTTCCCCACTGTTGTGGACTTTTTGAGAATTCATAAGAATTAATTACATCCCATGCAGAAAAATCTATTCAAACGAAATTTTGTTTTCATTTTTGAAAAAAAAGTTCATAGCAATAGCCAGTAATGAATAATTAAAATACTAAAAATTCCAGGGGGTTGGGCTTTAGCAAAATCAAATATACTTTTCCGGTTTGTCGAGTATAAACTTTGGTATTTTATAATCAAGTGATATAACACGTAACCTGGACTCGCTGGTCACACCCCTAAAGTGATAATTCTACAATATGTTCAATGACACTCTTTGTTCCTCTACTGGTGTTGATCCTTTACAGTACCAAACAGCTTCTACATATCCTTCCATCTAACTCGATGTGTCTCCTTTGTGTCTGTGTTGATCTGAATCATTCTGGATGCTACAAGTCTGAAACAAAATTACAAATGCTAAAATTTAGAAAACCTATGCAGGTATTAAACAACATCCAAAATAAATATTCAGCGTCTCCTTCACATAAATCGCTTTTCATAGAATATTTCCCATGCACTAACTCTATCATTTTTTCTACATTTACGATACTCTTACCTTTGAGCGTTATAATTAATGACAACCGTGGCCTGAGGACGCTGTTGAAGTCTGTGGTTTATGAAATCATTCACATGATCAGGATAGTCTACCCAGAGACCATGGGAGTCTCTCCACTGCCAGCACCAACTAGAGCTTGTGAAAATGTTTTTAGAACCAACATATTTTCTTACCAGCGGCAGAATATTTGAACCTATATCTTTTTTTCTCATCGATTCGCTTCTCTGGTTTGGTGTCATAGTGACGTGGGAGACTGTTGCTGATCACCATGAGCACTGTTTTGTATGACATACAATGTATATTGAAATTCATTTTGGAGGTACTTCACATTTCATTACTCCAAATAATGATTTACAGACTGGAGAAGTGGGGAGCTTTGTGGATATTAGAACGCCCTTCTAATATCCACTGAACGCCCTTCTAATATCCACAGAATACCCTTCTAATATCCACAGAACGCCCCACTTCTTCAGTCTGTAAATCATTATTTGGACTAATGAAATGTGAAGATAACGAACAGTGATCAATCTCATAATTCCTATAAGCCATGCAAAATAGAGAGTTGGGCAAACACAGACCCCTAAATATACCAGAGGTGGGATCAGATGTCTAGCAGGAGTAAACATCCCCTGTCAACCGGTATATTGTTTATGTTCCTATTATTGCACACATAATCAGTTTGTCAGTCACCGACTTCCATAGGACAATGAAGGTCCGAACTTGAGTCAGTCGTATTTGTCCTATCATTACTGGCTGTACGGCCCGCTCGTATATTTGATTTAGATCTTTAGAAATCTTTACTTTTAGTTGAATCATCACTAGTTTCATTATCTAAAATGACATGATTTGAACAAACATCTGATTTTAGATACCATAAAGACATGAAGGACATGATGGTGATGACCAGACTTGACAACCTATCATCAGCTGGAGACGTTAGATCTTGTACTGATCTCAGACAACATTGAGGAAACACATCTCAGACAATGGGTTCAACAGTCCTGTCTCTGATAACAGTTACAAAATCCCAGTCAGTTGTTCTGTAAAATTAATAACTGCATATACCTCAGTAAATGCAAGATTTATCAAAGATATTATCTGGTGGAAAGATATATCCCCATATTTATCAATAACCACCAATTCACCATTGAAACACTGCATCAAAGAACCACTTTTGGGAAGACTACAGTTGAAAAGGCATGACAAATTCGGTTAATGTGCCCTAATGGTATGAACAAGTTCATTATCAGGATGAATGATAGATAGACAAATGTCTAATTTTCTAACTTCATATTGCCCACTTTTAGTGATCGTATCAGGGCATTGATTTATTTACTGTTCATTGTTCATACTCATTTTTCGGGTGCATTTTATGAACTCTGGGGTGTGTGATTGGCAGAGAGAAATTATAGAGTATCATAGAAGACGGAGGAACAACGAGTTCCCACGTGGTTAGTTTTCCTACCGGTCCCTTGATCAGAGTTCGCTTCTCATATTTTTCCATATTTTACATCAACCTTGTTTTTAATACTATTTCACTTTTGATCAGAAATTTTGTTCATTTTCATACTGTAGTTTATTTTCATTCTTGCAATCATAGAAATATTTTACAAACACGTGGTATCATTCCAGTATTGATGACTTTCATGGTAACATTAACGTTGTCCATTACATTCGTGTTCAGTACCTGGTCATTAATACCATACAAAACTCAAGTCATAGGTATATTTTATATGTCCAACTGCATTTACATCCATATAATTCAGAAAATTATCCACATTTTGAAAGAATTTCATTTGTAATAAGATAGAAACATAGTATGCATATATGTTAAAAAATATCAATACCGATACAGAAAACTTTCATTGTCTATTTATCCGAAAACTGACGATGCATACATGGATATCTTTGTAACTTCAGTCTTCAAGATATCTAATATCAGTGGTTTCTCTCGTTTTTATATCTATCATCTGCATCTTTGATAATACAATCCTAAACCTAGAAAAGAAAGATACAATCCAGGTAAAATATCAATGATCCAGAAATGCTTTCTTCTATTTCAATTAGTGGTGTATATTAAATGTGGATTCTGCAAAATTCTAAACAATTTTTAGTATATTTGAAATTGCAAGTCTTTTCTCAAATCAACAACATAAAACATATGACTTTTCAGCACTTTACAAAACCATTTCTCATGATAAATCAAAGACTAGACTTTTTCACACCATAGACAGTTGCTTCTTCAACAAAAATGGAAAACAGAATATTCATATCTAGTGATCAGTCATCCAAAAAATTACTTTGTTAAACATCTCTCTGATATAATGCACAAGAACTCTGAAGTTGAATGTAAAAATATGCTAGAGTTCCGTATTGACAATATCTTCGTAGTCTTTGGTGCTAAGGTCTAGCAACAGTCTGTTTGAATTTCCATGGGCACGAATTGTGATCCTTTGTTAGCTGACCTGTTTTTATATTCTTATTTTTTTCTTGTTGTGGCCTTCAATGCGACATTTAGATATATCGACCACGGTTGACCTATAAACAATAATAATTTTTATTCATATGTCGCAATATGTAGCAATATTCCATTTTCACCTCAAAATGGTGTTTATATTTCTCAATTGATTCGATATATACGCAAGAGCTTGTTCTTCGTATGATCAGTTTTTTAAATTGAGGCAGACTACTGACCAACAAGTTGTTGGTGTATTGATTTCAACAGTCTCGTTTAGAATAAGAATTTCGCAAATTCTATGGTAGTAATAACAATCTAGTTTGCCAATAGCACATATCATTGGTTTAAATGCTGTCTGACTTGTTTCATACGGATTGTTAAGCCGTTCTTGACACACTGACTTTGACAACGGATAACTCCGTTTACCTTATCAAGATATAGGGATTATGGCGGGTGTAACCGGTCGACAGAGGATGCTTACTCCTCCTAGACACATGATCCCACCTCTGGTATGTCCAAAGGTCCGTGTTTGCCTAACTATCTATTTTGTATTGCTTATAGGAGTTATCATAATGATTACTGTTCATTATCTTCACCTTTCATTTGTGATACAACGTACTAAGACAGTATCATCAAATTCTTGTTACCAGGAATCCTTAATGTTAACCAGAACCGTTGCTCTTTTATTCTTCCGGTAGTTCGTATCAATCTTCTGATTCATTTTCTTTGGAAAATTTTTCCATTGGCCATCTTCATCCTTGAATTGCCAAATAGCAGTACATGATTTATCGGCTTCAAGTTCCCAAGAAACGTCGTTTTCACTTGAGTCAGAGTTTTTCGACAGAGGACTGCGGTTGTCTATACCTGCATATTTCTCATTCAAAACTGGAATTTTAGCAGAAATATTCATACGTGTAGTTCCCTCATCTTTGGACTCCCCCGTCACCTCTGTAGAAATGCATAAATCCATTGATCATGGTTACAAGATTAACACACACTAAAATGTGTATTGGGACAGTCATATTACTTTTTTTAACTATATCAACGCGCTGTCATAGGAGGGGATTTAATACTATGTAAATACTAGTAACTTCATGGTGTGAGTACTTGTTATGTTGTTGGTATCATCAGATGAGTCTCTTTTATCTCCTGCTTCCCGTTGCTGTTTTAATCTCTTCACCACGTTGGGATCATATGGATCACTGGTAGAAAAAAATCTTTGAAGTGCATTACATTTCCAATGTTTTGCCTTTGATATCTTAGCAAATTATAATAATAGCCATTTCCTCATGAATGCGTTGCAGTGGTGAACATTGCGCGTATGAATCTTGATAAATATAGTACGTCAATTTAAGGGTTGAAAATTCCGATAGATGTGTGTTAGCGTGAAGCTACCAATGCTCATTGATTAACAACTCATATTTTACTTACCAGAGTCGAACATCAAATTTTCCTTCGTACCCAAACCTGTAATTGCTCTTGTTTGCATTTGGCCATCGCACCTGAAAATATTGACCACGGTTTCATTTATATCAATGTCTAATACTTCTAGATAAGGTATTAAATTCACAATATCCCCTCCATCCCACATTTCAAGAATCAAACGTTAAGTAATACAAACATTTGCATTGAATGAAAGATTGTTAATGTGCAACATGATTGATCGGTTGGTTCTATATTGCGGGACGCTCGAGAATTTAACACTCATATGAAGACGTCACCATAGCCGGTGAAGGGCTGCAAAATTTAAGCCTATGCTCGGCGCTTACGGTCTTTTAGCGAGAGGTTTTTTTTATCGTGGCACAACTGTTGTGACACGGTGCCTCGGTTTTTGCGGTTTCATCCGAAGGACCGCCCAATTTAGTCGCCTCTTATGACAAGCAAGGGGTACTGTGGACGTAATCTAACTTTTATATATATATATGCAAGGTGAAGATAACGAACAGTGATCAATCTCATAATTCGTATAAGCAATACAAAATAGATAGTTGGGCAAACACGGACCCCTGGACACACCAGAGGTGGGATCAGGTGCCTAGGAGGAGTAAGCATCCCCTGTTGACCGGTCACACCCGCCGTGAGCCCCATATCCTGATCAGGTATACGGAGTTATCCGCAGTCAAAATCAGTGTGCCAAGAACGGCTTAACAATCGGTATGAAACACGTCAGACAGATTTGACCCAATGCGAGGTTGTATTGACGAACTAGATTGTTATAACGACCATAGAATTTGCGAAATGCCGACTTCAATCGAGACTGTTCAAATCCCTGTACCATCAACTTGTTTGTCAATAGCTTACCTCGATTTAAAAACTGATTATACCCAGAACAAGCTCTTGCATATCGAATCAGTTGAGATATATAAACACCATATGCAGGTGCTAATGGAATATTGCTACATAAATGTGGGAAGTTGACGATGGAGAAGCTGAAATCATTGCCGTTAATGTCTACTTTCAATAAAATATCTAAGTATGAAGCAGAAGTGGACGACTCTGTGGTGTCCTTTATTTCGAGCTCACAGGGATATATCAAATCGACCTATGAATGAAAGCTATCATTGTTAATAGACAAAACGTCATCGATATATCTAAAAGTCGAATTGAAGGTCACAGCGAGAGATTTTTTCTTCTCACGTAGAAGTTTTTGAATAAATTCTGCTTCATATGAATATAAAAACAGGTCAGCTAACAAAGGAGCACAATTCGTGCCCATGGGAATTCCAACAGACTGTTGAAAGACCTGATCACCAAAGACCACGAAGATATTGTCAATGAGGAACTCTAGCATATTTTTTATTTCAACTTCAGAGTACTTGTACGTGGAATCAGAGTGGTCTTTAACAAAGTAAGTTTTTAAATGACTGATCACTAGATATGAATATTTCCGTTTTCCGTTTTTGTTGAAGAAGCAACTGTCTATGATGTCAAAAAGTATAGTCTTTAATTTATCGTGAGGAATGGTCGTGTATAGTGTTGAAAAGTCAGAGGTTTTAATGCTATTGATTTGGGGAAAATTCTGTGATTTCAAGTTTACTAAAAGTTCTTTAGAATTTTTTAGAATCCACATTTGATTAACACCACTTCTGGCATATGTAGTCGCACAGTAAGTTTGAAGTTTCTCCTTCACAGCTGTTAACATTTTCGTGAGGAGCAAAGATAGGGGCTTGGTAGAGCACTTACTGGATCCAGCAATGTATCTTTGTTTGTAAGGGTTTTTATGTAGTTTAGGAATCCAGTATAGGTACGGTAACTCATATTCATTCGATCCATTGACTGGAATATTAAATGTGTCTAAAACTGAAGCATGGTTTTGAAGAATTTCGTCTTTTGAAAAGGCAGTTGGAGTATAAGTATGATTACCAAAAGTGGAATTAATGCCAAGTTCGTTTAAAATACAGTTGTAATAATGAGCCTTACAAACAAAGACAATGTTGTTACTAGCTTTTTCAGCTGGAACCAAAACATATTCCTGATGTAACCTATCTAATTCTTTTATCACTTCTGGTTTACTAAACACAGAAGGATAGATGGTACGTACTTTTGTTTTCATGTGTCTAATGCGGGATTTTAATATATATATCAAATTACAATCATATTACAATATATGAAGCTAAAGATATTCCATTTTTCTGAATTGCTACAAATCCCCTAGGGATTATGGGTTAGAATAGATCTTCAGTAACCCTTTTCGTAAGAGGTGACTAAATGGGGCGGTTCTTCGGATAAAACCGCAAAAACTGAGGTCCCGTGTTACACCAGCTTTGGCACGATAAAGATCCCTCCATGCTCAAAGGCCGTAAGCGCTGAGCAAAGGCCAAATTTTCACAGCCCTTTACCAATGTGGTGACGTCTCCATATGAGTGAAGAATAATCGAAGAGGGCGTTAAACAATATTCAATCAATCAATCAATTGCTACAAAGGAAGATAACTCCAACACAAATTCCAAATACCTTTGACAAGATCTAGGCATCTACTATCTTTGCCTTTTTACCACACTAAAACGGAGGCAATTTCTTTTTACAAAAGACAAAACGTGCCACTAAATTGTACTTTTTTTGAAAATCAAAGCCTTTATGTATATAATAAGTTTAAATGTCTTCTATACACTGCACCTTGGAGACTTCAAATTGCATGCTACAATTAGAGAGATATACCCTTGGAAGCATAGAATACAATAAACGGAAAGTTAGTCTTAGACACATTTTGTAATCAATCGAATTTGTTTAATCATTATTTTCGACCAAGATAGTGATCAATCTCATAACTCCTATCGGAAATACAAAATTAAGAGTTTGGAAAACATAGACCCCTGGACATAACAGAGATGGGATGAGATGTCTAGGAGGAATAAGCATTCCCTGGCGACCGGTCACACCCACCATGACCCCTATATCTTCATCAGGTAAACGTATTAATCTGCAGTCAATATTGATGTGAGAAGAACGGTTAGGTAATTAGTATGAAAAACGTCAGACAGCATTTGACCCAATGACAAGATGTATTGGTAAACTAGTTCGTTATAACGAATATAAAAG
Source organism: Ostrea edulis (assembly GCF_947568905.1). NCBI lineage: Eukaryota > Metazoa > Mollusca > Bivalvia > Ostreida > Ostreidae > Ostrea > Ostrea edulis. The sequence goes on from NC_079168.1 coordinate 76,496,754, forward strand.
TTGCAAAATACTGATTTTAAACGATACTTTTGAAACACCTGTAGCATCAACTGTCAGAATCTTTCCTTGATATAAAAACTGATCATATGAAAAACAAGCTCTTATGTAATTAATTAGTTGAGAGATATAAACACCATATGCAGGTGATAATGGAATATTGCTACATGAATATGGGAAGTTGACGATGGAGAAGCTGAAGTGGTCTCGTTTGTCATAAAGTTGAATTGTTAGTTTGTTGTTAACATCTATTTTAAATTAAAACAAATATATTTATGAAACAGATGTGGAAGACTCCGTGGTGTCTTTTATATCGAGTTGGTTGGGATATATCGAATCGACATATGAATGAAAATGGTTATTGTAAGTAGATAAAACGTAGTTCATGTATCGAAATGTCGAGATGAAGACCATAGCAAAATATGTTTTCTCATGTAGAAGCTTATAAATAACTTCTGCCTCGTAAGAATAAAAAGCAAACAGTTCAGTAATAAATGAGGACAATTTGTCCCCTTGGAAATACCAATAGACTGTTGAAAGATGTTAGCACCAAAACCTACGAAGTTATTGTCAATGTGGAACCCCTGAATGCTTTATTTTAAAATGTTTGCCATTTTCATCATTAACATTGATTTCTGTTTATTAGTTCTTCGTAGTTTTTGAAGAATTTTCCTGGGGCAAATTGACACGTCCCCCATGCTGAAAATGTCAAGACCACAGTTCAGTTAATAAATGAAGACAATTTGTCGACTTGGAAATACCAACAGACTGTTGAAAGATATTAGCACCAAAAACTACGAAGATATTGTCAATGTGGAACCCCTGAATGCTTTATTTTAAAATGTTTGTTATTTTGATCATTAACATTGATTTTTGTTCATCAGTTTTTCGTAGTTTTTGAGGGATTGTCTTGGGGCAAAGTGACACGTACCGCATGCTGAAAATGTCAAGATAAACTCAATGTGTACACCTCCATGGGATATGATATTCTTAATGTCCAAAAACATCCATTCATAGATACAATGTATAGATTCAATAGATTCATACATAGAGGGTCCTTAATAAAAGTTAAGATTAACTTAGTACAATGTATGTTGAAATTCTAATCCCTTGTGAGAATATTTGTAGCCATCTTACGTAAACAACAGCGTTGTATTTGACTTTGTAAACCACTCCAATGTTTCCCCGCCCGCCATCTTGTTCCTCCCACTGCCAGTCTGCGCCTAATATCATACTTCAAGATTACTATCTATTTATTTACAAGAGATCGGATATAACTGCATTCATATAACTTTAGACACTCAAACACCGTATCACAGAAATATCGTACAATCTCGGTAGATTAAAAACTTGACAAATAATTTTGAAATGTGCATGCTTTCACCTCTTTCAACAAGGCACCCTTCAGCTATGAGTTCGTTGTTTAGTACTCGTGGTTCATCACATTCAATCAAGTCGAAGAACTCAAGATGTCCTGATGAATTTCTCCCATATCTGTATGGAAAACTTGCTCCTGCATCCCATACAACGCGTAACCAACCGACTGAAAAAATCCCAAACTGACAATATCTAATTTTCTATGAAAGTAATAGCGAAGTAAATAACTATGTTGGGAATCAGGAACATCACTGGTAGAGCAAAATACAACCGTTATCAGCGAGAATGGTGCATGAACTGTAAGGAGCTTGAATTACATTCACTTTCTCCGAAAGATGAATTATCAGCTTAAAGTAAACGTTAAATATTGTGAAAAGCATACAAAAGTCTAAAAATTAAACTTTTGCTGAATAGCAATTGCTCGTTGTGAAACTACATCTTAATCTAAATTTTGCATCCTCAAGTAACACTTCAATGCACAATCCTCATCCTTGAGCCAGTCGTGTGTTACATGGCGCTACAAAAGTTTAGTCCGGTGGTAAGAAGCGTAAATCAATTTCTGCATCGACATTGAGAGAAAATACATGTAGAAAGTGTATTTGGTAAGACATATCTAATGTAGAAGGTTATCGGTGAGTGCATATTTGGTATGATACATCTAAGATGAAAGGTGAAGATAACGAACAGTGATCAATCTCATAACTCCTATCGAGGGCTAGCTACTGACAAACAAGTTGATGGTACAGGGGTTTCAACAGTCTCGACTAAAGTCAGCATTTCGCAAATTCTATGGTCGTTATAACGATCTAGTTCGTCTGTAGAACCTATCATTCGGTCAAATGCTGTCTGGCGTGTTTCATACCGATTGATAGACCGTTCTTGGCACTCTGATTTTCACTACGGATAACTCTGATTACCTGATCAGGATATAGGGCTCACGGCGGGTGTGACCGGTCGACAGGGGATGATTACTCCTCCTAAGGACCTGATATTACCTTTGGTGTGCCCAGGGGTCCGTGTTTGCCCTATTATCTATTTTGTATTGCTTATAGGAGTTATGAGATTTATCACTGTTCGTTATCTTCACCTTTCATCAGCAATACACATATACAGAACAAGCTCTTGCATATCGAATCAGTTGAAAGATATAAGCACCATATTCAGGTGGTAATGGAATATTGCTACATAAATATGGATAATTGACGATGAAGAAGCTGAAATCATTACGTTTATCATAAAGTTGAGTTGCTAGTTTGCCGTTAATATTTATTTTCAATAAAATATCGACGTATGAAGCAGACGTGGGCGACTCTGTGGTGTGTTTTATTTCGAGTTCATTGGAATGTATCGAATGAACATATGAATGAAAATAAGCATTGTTAATAGTCGTCGATATATCTAAATGTCAAATTGAAGGCCACAGAAAGAGATTTGTTCTTCTCAAGTAGAAGTTTTTGAATAACTTCTGCCTCATATGAATACAAAAACAGGTCAGCTAACAAAGGAAACCAATTTGTGCCCATGGGAATCCCAACAGACTGTTGGAAGACCTGATCACCAAATACAGTAAATACAAATAAACAAATCATGGGCTGTTTTGGTTTTGTTTGTTTTACGTCCCTTCAAGGATTTTTCACTCATATTGAGACGTCACCAGCTATAGGTGAAGAATTAAATTTTTAGGCCTATGCTTAAGGCTTAGGGCCGTTGCAGTAAGGTTATTTAACGTACAATCGCCTGTCGCGACATGAGACGTACGTTTTATGATCATATCAGAAGACCCATGATCCTATCTTCTCAATGCCGAGCGTTTGGCGATAGAGCAATCACTACCTATGTTTACTTCTCAGATTCGACGCGACCAATGTATGAGTAGGGCTCGAACTCATGAGCTATCGCTTACAACGCCAACGATCACCACTGAGCTACTGCAACCGTCAATTATCGGTCTGCAAGAGTAAAAGTGTAATCCTCTTGCAAGAATAGACGTAGGTATTATATTTAACCACCGAAAATGATTGACGTTATACATTTTCTTAGCAAAATTTACTTATTTCATAGAATAATGTAAATGCAGTTTTCTGGTATAATTTTGTTTATGAAGTAAGATGAGTTTTGGCAAAGTATATATTCTATATCTGCAAGAGTAGTATATTCATCTGTTTCTGTTTCAAGCGATGCGGTGGGAGAGTGAATTGATTTATTTCCCTTGCACGAAGAGAGAACAATTATCGCGGTTGGATGGAAATGTCTAGAATTTAGTGGTGCATGCAGATGCAGTCTAGAGTTAGAAAAATACCCCCACAATGCAATTTTAGTAACTGTTATGTTGATTGTTGGTTAGACAATTTAGGGATGGTACTTGTACATGTAGTTTTTAATTTTTTTTTTTATGAAGATGTACTTTCCCATCTTTGGTGTATATTATAATTGTGAATAAAATTAATTGTATGTATTTTTATGAATCATGTACACATTGATTATATTGTCAATGGTTGTGTTTACTAGCGTACATTTTCGATCATTTAAATTGATATTTCATTATTATGACATTTTTCACATCAACAGAGGTTTTGTAATTCAAAGCCGCCAATCACAGTACACACTGTGTTGACAAAAATATCATTTATAGAAAAATGCTGGTGATTCTAAAATATGGATTTATAAATGTACGTCTGATAAAAATGCGCATATTGCTTGCACAGTTCGATTTACCTTTCTGCAAACAAAATGCGCTGATAATATGATTTTTAATGTTACTTCATATGTATCTTTCAAAATTAGATCAACAGTAGAAAAATAAATCATATTCTCTAATGTGGTCAATATTTTTGAATCATTTTTATCAATAACAAGTTCTACAACTAGCTTTTCAGGGGGAAATGACGACATAAATGTGCTCGGTGTATTATTTAAATCAATAACAAATGACGTTTTCAGGGGAATATGACGGCATAAATATAATTTATTTTGTCCTTTTTTTTTCAAAAAATAATTTAAGATTAGACTTCTCATCGGAGTAATTACAAACTGTAGAAGTTTCTTTGAATTTTCGGTATTAAAACAAGGTCTGAATGCCTTACTTAAGGTTTCACATGATAAACAAGGTCTGAATGCCTTACTTAAGGTTTCACATGATAAACAAGGTCTGAATGCCTTACTTAAGGTTTCACATGATAAACAAGGTCTGAATGCCTTACTTAAGGTTTCACATGATAAACAAGGTCTGAATGCCTTACTTAAGGTTTCACATGATACACAAGGTCTGAATGCCTTACTTAAGGTTTCACATGATACACAAGGTCTGAATGCCTTACTTAAGGTTTCACATGATAAACAAGGTCTGAATGCCTTACTTAAGGTTTCACATGATACACAAGGTCTGAATGCCTTACTTAAGGTTTCACATGATACACAAGGTCTGAATGCCTTACTTAAGGTTTCACATGATACACAAGGTCTGAATGCCTTACTTAAGGTTTCACATGATAAACAAGGTCTGAATGCCTTACTTAAGGTTTCACATGATAAACAAGGTCTGAATGCCTTACTTAAGGTTTCACATGATACACAAGGTCTGAATGCCTTACTTAAGGTTTCACATGATACACAAGGTCTGAATGCCTTACTTAAGGTTTCACATGATAAACAAGGTCTGAATGCCTTACTTAAGGTTTCACATGATAAACAAGGTCTGAATGCCTTACTTAAGGTTTCACATGATAAACAAGGTCTGAATGCCTTACTTAAGGTTTCACATGATACACAAGGTCTGAATGCCTTACTTAAGGTTTCACATGATACACAAGGTCTGAATGCCTTACTTAAGGTTTCACATGATACACAAGGTCTGAATGCCTTACTTAAGGTTTCACATGATAAACAAGGTCTGAATGCCTTACTTAAGGTTTCACATGATACACAAGGTCTGAATGCCTTACTTAAGGTTTCACATGATACACAAGGTCTGAATGCCTTACTTAAGGTTTCACATGATAAACAAGGTCTGAATGCCTTACTTAAGGTTTCACATGATAAACAAGGTCTGAATGCCTTACTTAAGGTTTCACATGATACACAAGGTCTGAATGCCTTACTTAAGGTTTCACATGATAAACAAGGTCTGAATGCCTTACTTAAGGTTTCACATGATAAACAAGGTCTGAATGCCTTACTTAAGGTTTCACATGATAAACAAGGTCTGAATGCCTTACTTAAGGTTTCACATGATAAACAAGGTCTGAATGCCTTACTTAAGGTTTCACATGATAAACAAGGTCTGAATGTCTTACTTAAGGTTTCACATGATAAACAAGGTCTGAATGCCTTACTTAAGGTTTCACATGATAAACAAGGTCTGAATGTCTTACTTAAGGTTTCACATGATAAACAAACAATGTAACGGCCGTTTGTTTAACATTTAGAAGCAATGATAAAATTTTGAATACTTTACTGGTTTTCCAAAACCTTATTTATTAATTTCAACCCAAAACGTATTGAGAGAAGCAAATTTCATCTGTCGATTCGATATAATCCAGTAAACTCGAAATAAAGGGCAACACAGAGTCTTCCATATCTGCTTCATATATGGATGTTTCGTGGAACACAGATGTCAACTGCAAACGAAGAACTAATCTTTATGACAAATAAGATGATTTTCAGTTCTCCATAGTAATCTTCCCATATTTGTGTAGCAATATTCCACCATCACCTTCACACGGTGTTTGTCTCAACCGCCGATAAATTGGTTCAAATGAAAGGTTGAAATGATGCCACAAAGGGCGTAAAACCATACATAACCAATCAATCATGTCTCTCAGTCGAGCAAAATTAGCATGTAAAGAATTAGTATGAAAAACGTCAGATAGCATTGATGTAATGATTCGGGATACTGACAAATGAAAGCTATGTTGTAGTCACTTAGTAATGTAATAACTATAAAGCATGGCGATTGGTAAACTGTATAATATCATTTAGATATAATAATGATATTTCATAAGCACCAATTCAAAGACCAAATAATTCTAAAATCCACCTTTTTAACTTCTGGTGTATTAGTTTAATGCAAAAATATTATTGCAAATCCTTCGCATTGGATATTTGCATTTTTATTTTTCATTCATATGTCGATTCGATATATCTCCATGAACTCCAAAAAATCCAACAAAGTTTTTCATATATGCATCATATTTGGATATTTCAACGTCATATTAACAACACAACGTCATGACAAATGAGATCACTTCAGCCTTTCCATCGTCAATTTCCCGTCTTTGTGTGGCAATATTCCATTATTACCTGCATATGGTGTTCGTGTCTCTCAACTGATTCGATACACGAGAGAATGTCCTACACGTGATCATTTGTTAAAATCGAGGCAGACTCCTAACAAATATTTTGGTGTTACAAGGGTTTAAGCAGCATCAATTAAGTTAGCATTTGGCAAAACATATTGTCGTTATAATTTGCAAATACAAGCTATCACTGGGTTTAATGCTGATGTATTTCATACCAATTGTTAGACCATTCTTTACATACTGATGCTGACTACAGATTACTCCAGATCAAGATAGAGAGCTCACGGTGTGTGTGACCGGACAATAGGGGTATGTCCAGGGTTCCGTGTTTGACCTTATCTTAATTTTTTATCTTTAATAGATTATGAGATTGATCAGTGTTCGTTATATTCACTTCTACAGAGTCACTTCCCTTTACTCCGATGGGGATACTAATATGTAGCTAAGACTTTGGAAAGTACGTGGTGTGCGTGTGTGTGTGTTTGTGTGTGTAAGCAAAATACATGTACATCTCCGTGCGAAATAATCAGCACCTTTTCTTTGTATTAAAATCCATAATAAAAAGGCAATTTCTCTTTCATTAAAGCGGACGGACAGATTTCTATAAAGACAAACTTTGTCATAATGAACATTTCGTAAAGCTAGGTTAGATAGTGATTTATAAACGGTAACGACGACAAATTTCAGATTTGCTCAGTTTGATTTCATAGTACTGCCTTACTGACTAAATAAAATTCGATTCTTTTAGTGCGTTCTTTAGAATAGTTACATCTTTCAGAATGGGAAACAACAGTTCCTGGCCCATATTGGTCTTGATTCCCCCAACGCCAGTCTGGCCCGCGCCGAACCCTCGTCCCTACCGGGGGCATTTGTGAGTTATATTCACAATTTTCTCCTTCGTCATCGTCCTCACCATCACTGTATGTTAGGGGTTTGAAAGCTTCTCTCTCGTTTATCATTTCTAAAATATCATCCTGAAAAGTATCACAACTTTCTTTCTACCACTATTTTAAATTGGTAAAGATTTTGATATATGTTCAGGCTTTGCAAGAGACACATAACAAATTCAGACACATCTACTACAATATGTTGTGATAGACAACACTGTAAATCTAATGAAACAATCATTTTTTTTAAGATTATAAATCTATTATGCATAACAATTATAGATTTAGTTTCTGTATATCACAAACATGGAAAAAAATCTAAAATAAAAATCATTGACATTACCAAGTCTTCATCAGTGGAAATACTTTTTATCCCAACGGAATGCATCGTTAATTCTAAATGGTCACGAGAGCACTTTGTTGGCATGATCCCTAAGCTCAGAATTTCATCAGCAATTTTCTGAAATTCAAAATGAAAAGGTGAAGATCATGAACAGTGATCAATATCAACTGACTTTAAACGAAACTGTTGAGACCAGCATCGAATCAGTTGAGCTATATAAACACCATAATTATGCAAGTGATAATAGAATATTGCTACATAGATATGGGAAGTTGACGATGGACGATCTGAAGTCATCCCGTTTGTCATAGAATTGATTGTTGCCATTAACATCTATGTCCGATGAAAATCCAATATGAAGCAGATGTAGAAGACTTTGGTGGTGTATTTTAGTTAGAGAATATATCAAATTCAAACAACATGTATTACAGATACCATGTAAGTGTTAACAGTTTTAGCAGTATCCGCTGATCCTTAACTTTTAGTTCGGAGTTGAACTGATGTCAATCGGGAATAAATTCAAGTCGAATATAGAAAGTTCAACATGGTGCGAAACTTACAGAGGATGATGATATTATATTAACATTAATATATTAGGTAAAATATCAAACATTGCAAAGTCCCTACACCTGTTACTGACCATGTTAAAGTGGTATCTGCCATACTGAACGGCTGCCTCTGGTTGTATAAGTCTACCTCCTCTAGATGAATATGAAATTGATCCAAGCAGACACTGTAATGAGGTTGAAACGATTTATTTTTTTTTTACATATATGATAATACAATTAACGAATGCTAGCATTTATGACGGAGGTAGCCTTGCATAAACATATTTGTTATAACTTACAAAGTCAGGGTCTTCACCGACCGGGATGCAATTTAAAGCTGTGTGTCGTCCGACGTTTCCAACAAAGTTCATCAGTGATTTTCGTGTCTACAATCCAAACATCTAGTACGTAAATAGTTAAATTGGAAACTAAATTCCAATTAGAGATTTACTTCATGGGATATTTTAAGGCGTATGATTTACTTCACATTAAGTATGAATGAGAAAAGTAAAACTTTCCACCTCTACTGGATCCATGATGTCTTTATCCTCCACTTCCCCTATCATGTTAGAAGACGTAGGTTTGCCATCCGTGATCAAGATCAGCTTTGCCCTAAGTTCAAACATTCCAATTGATGCCGTGTGGCCTGATCACGTGATAAGTGGTTAAAGAAATAAAGATTCTCGTTAGCGTTTTCTTAGCAGAATCATCAGCTTTGTATCATACACATTTATGAAAATCTGCTTCACAGTAATTTAATAAAATCATGAAATATGACTTCTTTTTTTACCTCCACCGAGACATAAACCAGACAAACACATTTTGATTGCTGCCTCAATAGGGGATGCTCCTTTACATTCGACATCATCTAGTACCGTAATATACATAACAATATTTACGAAAACAAAATCAACCGAACTTTCAAAATTCGATTCTACAGAAATGAATTTATTGTACAGCTGTTAATAGCAACAAGAGAGAATAGGGGGAAATGTTGCACAATGTGCATTACCTAGACACTTTCTGATTGACCGGTAGTTATTGGAGTAGTAATGAACGAACTTGATGTCCTCTCCAAACGTTACAACAGCCACGTTTTCATCCATTGGACCTCGAGCGTACTCTTAAAAGATAAAGTGCTTTCAGGCTTTTCAAAATCTAACTATGTTAAATACCGAAATATCATATATCGATCAATAATCGAAGGCGTAGCACGATAAAACGAGTACCATCTATAATGTCAGTAAAGACCTTCTTCATCTGTTCAAATGCGGTTCCTTGCATACTTGATGAAGTATCTAGAGCAAACATAACGCATGCGCCTGCTCCGTGCTGGTGTTTTAACATTCGATCTACAATCATATGTTAGCAATTTGCAATATATATTCAAAATTCTTGAAATGTAATTTTTCAATTGTAAACGCTTACCCAACGTACTATCGATAGCTTCCACGTAAAAATAAACATTGATATCAGGCGTTCATTATTTCCTGAATACAGAAGAGGATGTTCAGAAATATATTGACTAAAACCTTACTTTCCTTTGCCTCTTCCTCAGCACGTTGCATCCAGTAATTCTCGTCAACAAATTGTGCCATCATTAAAGTGTTGCTCAAAGAAAACGCGAAAAGTAGTCACCGCAAATGTGCTTACATTTTTTTCTCATGAATTGAATTGATTTTCATCTACTTCCTTATCAGATTCCCAAAGTTCCATGGTGTTAAAGTCTTCCCGAACATTTATTGTATAAAAGCCTACAAACGGCTTTTCATTGTAACAAACGCGAACCAAGGATGAAAATAGATATACAGACCGGAAATAGAAACGATACAACTTTTAGAGGAAAAACAAATGAAAGTATAAATACACATCACAACATGACTATCCTCGTGAAGCAAACAGTAATTTCTTTTCTTATTATTTCAGTGAAAAGAGAATGTACCATGGGTATTTCATCATATGTATTGTGGACTCTTGAAGAGGTCAAGATAACAAACAGTGATCAATCTCATAACTTCTATAAAGAAAACAAGATTACGAGTAGAGCAAACATGGACCCCTGGACATACCAGAGGTGGACCATATGCCTAGGAGGAGTAAGTATTCCCTGCCGACCAATCTGATTAAAATCATATCCTTCGATCTGCTCGCGTAGATCTGAAGTAACCCAATAAAGGGTTACGTTGGCATGACCTTCGTTTGGAATATTTATGAGAAGTATCAACCAATCAGATTGTACTATACAGATAATGACGCCCCAGTTAATTCATAAACATAGTACAGTAATCTCTCTCTCACGAAGTTTATTCCACACTATAAAACTGTATGTGCTCGCATAAGGATTTTGAAAACTTTCGCAATAATGCCTAATGTATTCGGTTCACACAAACACCAAAGCGTACGATATAAAATAGAACCAAATTTGGTAAATTGTCAATTACGATCCATGTATGAATAGCGATGGGTACGATATTTGTCAAGATGGCTGATGAAGTAGTATTTGGAATTAAAGTTTCTTCTTTACCAATTACTAGTATTGATACCAATAAAGAAATCACTTTTCACCCTGTGTTTTAGCTCTAAGGAATCTTTAATCTTCTGTACCAACCTAAAACATTTCTGGCACACATCTGTATCGGTACTGTCAACAATGTCGAGGTTTAGAGCGCTGATAATCAACTGTTTTCTTTCGATTTTAATTTTCTATCCAAGAATATTTTTATTGTTTCCTCTCTATTGGGATTGTTAAGGTCGAACCCCACTTGGACAATGCCATCATTTGTAGAACCGTGGTTGTTTTTTTTTTTTTGGTTTTTTTTTTTGGGGGGGGGGGGGTTCTTTCTAATATTTCGTTTCAATTATCACATCCGTTAAGTTGTATTCCGCCAAGCAGCAAATTGAAATACTAAATCGTGATGCATTTTACTCGAAGATCACAGAAGGGCAAGTTTGTCAAAGCATCTAGGCTCAAACAAATTGATTGATTAAACAAAGGACGACTAAATCGCATTAAGAAGGTAGATATGACACACGGGGAGAAACAAACCGTGCCGGTACTTGAACTGATCATATTTACGTTGGGAATGAGATACATGTCGCAAGAGGACACTTGTTTGAATAACAGGAGTGGAGAAATCAGAGGCGGGTTGGGGATTTCTAATGTATCTCAGCTGATTCAATATGCAAGAGCTTGTTCTGTGTACGATCAGTTTTCAAATTGAGGCAGGATACTGACAAATAAGTTTATGTTACAGAGATTTTAACAGTCTCCTTTACAGCCAGCATTTCGCAAATCTTATGGTTATCAAAACGATCAAATTTAACAATACAACCTGCCAATGGGATCAATTGCTGTCAGACTTGTTTCAAATCAATTCTTAGACCGTTCTTTACACATTCATTTGAATACGGATTACTCCATCTGATCAAGACAAAGGGGGCATGGCAGGTGTGAACAGTTGACGGAATAGTACTCCTCCTAGCACCTGATCCCACCTGTTTGCCCTACTCTTAACTTTGTATTTTTATAGGAGTTATGAGATTACAACCTATCATTGAGTCAAATGCTCTCTGACGTGTTTCACACCGACTGTTAGACCGTTCGTGGCACACTGATTTGACTACGTATAACTCTGATTACCTGATCGAGATATAGGGCTCACGGCGGGTGTGACCGGTCGACAGGTGATGCTTACTCCTCCTAGGCACCTGATCCCACCTCTGGTGTGTCCAGAGGTCCGTGTTTGCCCAACTATCTACATGTATTTTGTATTGCTTATGGGATTTATGAGATTGATCACTGTTCGTTATCTTCACCTTTCATTGATTACTGTTCGTTATCTTCACATTTTCATTAATCAATGTTCCCTTTTGCACAAACCTTGCGATTCAACATGCAAAAAGAGTATCCTTTCATTCTGAAAATCAGGGAGATTGGGAAAGCATTGCTGACAAGATGAGGTAAACATATCAAGTCATGAGATCAAGAATTTACATTTGTTAAAATAACATCAATCTGGAAAAACAAAAACATCAGCTTAAAGACTAAACTACAGCTGTTGAAGACAAAATCAGTCCTCCTGTATGGATCCATCGTCGGCAACCCACGTTCGGCCGCACTCCTTTTACTTACCGTGGGACACAACGCCAATATTTTCGCTGGATGGTGTGTCTCGGCTTCTATATGCGATTGGTCGCTTTATCGTTCCTTATTGCGTTATTTAATCAATGAAAAAGCCCCCCCCCCTTATATCCAGTGTTCGGGAGCATAGAAAATATGCTTTGGAAGCGTAGTTTTTTACTACGATTAAGTTGGACAAGTTACAAAGCTTTCAGCGAGATGCTTCATCTGCATTATTAACGCAGAGGGCGTATTTAAATTTTAAAGACTCGGAGAGGGGAATGTCTGTGTTACTAAGCATTTACTACTGCGTACAAGTCTATGTACAGGTTTACATGTTCAGCACTAGTAGTCTCGCCACTTTTATCCATCATACGGGAGCAATGAAAGGTAAAGATAACGAATAGTGATTAAATTCATAACTTCTCTAAGCAATACAAAATAGATAGTTGGGCAAACACGTACCCCTGGACACACCAGAGGTGGGATCAGGTGCCTAGGAGTAAGCATCCCCTGTCGACCGGTTACACCCGCCGTGAGCCCTATATCTTGATCAGGTAAACGGCGTTATCCGTAGTCAAAATCAGTGTGCTAAGAACCTTAAAGAACGGTCTAACAATCGGCATGAAACACGCCAGACGGCATTTGACCCAATGATAGGTTGTATTGACAAACTAGATCGTTATATAACGACCATAGAATTTGCGAAATGCAATGTGTATTTTAACGGACTAGGTATTTCATCGGTTTATATACAGTGTAGGTATGTTAAGGTTACTTGCGTATTTAAACTTTACTGCCGTGATTTGTCCCAGTTGTGTTGTCGGCACAAATTGAACCAGTATAAATTATGACCTTCTTTACATACATGTACCTCTCTCATGTAAACTCAATTGATGTCTCACCTCCGATAATTACAAAATGACATGTGAACGGGATTGTAAGACCATATTTTGATTTAAATGTTCATCTATTTTTTAAATTGTATCATGCATGACTGATTTTATTCATGTGCGATGTAGCAGTGATGATAATGAACATATCAGTGGCGGATCCAGGATTTCCGAAAGAACACGTGAAAGTGAATTATTAGTCAAAATAATCAGCCATTTTGGGGGCAATGTGGAGTTTTCATCTATATATCTTTGATAGTGGCACAACAAAACACACACACTTTGATGGAATGAATGATCCATGTGCAACATTTGTCATCAATAAGTTTCGGGAACAAGGTGCATCAATTAGTTATCCAGATATAAAGGTTTAACACAAGGAATTGTTTAGAAAAGATGGAGTACATTTGTCTGATTTGTGCAACAGCATTTTTATCAATACTTTAAGGAATGCCCTGGATCATTCCATTCGTTGTAGTTTTGTTTCACCAAAATTTCCTTAATGCTTGTCATGAGCCAATGTTGTGTTTGTATGTGCAATTTGCATTTCATATAATACATATATACCGTTTCATAGGGCGCGATTTGTGCCTTTTAGTAACTTATTTAGTTATGGGGTGCAATTGGTACCTGATTTCGGCACAATTGGTGCTTTTTGATATGCAATTTGCATAGTCCTTTTAAGGCCAGATGATATAAACAAATTTTTCTACCTTTAGCACTGAAGAGTTCCCATGGTAAAAAAATACTTTGGTTGGTTTTGGTTTTCTCATTTATAGTTGTTTGGAACTCTTCTGTGTTTTAAGAGCAGGAAAGGGGATTAGTAAACAATGTAAACAATTGTGATGCCAGAATCATTCAGAAAAAAATCAGGAAAAATTATTAGTAAAAACGTCATCAAAGGTTACAGAATGCTAAGAAAGGTTATGCATTATCCCTTGGACGTAAGATAGTGAATGTTGATGCCAATAACAACGTGGTGATCGAGGAGAAGTTGGATGAATCAAGAAAAAATTGCTCGTCTGGTGATAATTCACAAGAATGTCTAGGAAATGAAGAAACGTATCCATCTGATGCATCAGAGAGTGAGGAATCGGAAGAAGAGCATGAGAAGATGATTTGTTGGAGACGAGTTGTGGAACTTGGAATTCTAGTGGACAATTTGGAAAAAGGTTGTGCTGCGTGTGGTAGACCACTAGATTTAACAATGCATAAGACATTGTGAGGACGAAAAACGGTATGGACTTGGACCATTGCTATATATAAGATGTCAGCAGGAAGCATGCAGTTATCTTTCTCCTGTTTCTACTGGGAAACGTGACATAATGCAGAAATTAATGTAAAATGGCACATCAAAGAGATCGATCTGTATTAGGCATTTCTTTATTTTTTTCAGAGATGAATAGCAAAGGAAAACCAAGAGTGACCAAAAAAAAAACCAACCCCAAAACAAACAGTAAAATCATAAATGCCATTGTAAATTATTTTCAGAAGTTGTAAAATTTTATTCTTATATTATGGGAGATAACTCTTCTTTGTCTTTAGAAAATCAGCCAATGTGATATTTACAATTTTGCTTCTACTCTGAAAATTCACCCCGTATGGTATATGATTTTTAAGTTTATATTACACTTTAAACATTAAGTCAACATATTATGAAGTTTATTTTAATTTGTAAACCTTTACTGAGGGTGCAATGTCCATATATGTAATTTTATTGAAGCAGCAATTGATATTTTCCAAGTGTAAAATTTGTAATGCATTAATATTTTACATGTTGTGTTGTAAATCTAATATCAGTACACTCTGTTCTCCCTGACAACCATTTTTTGAGGTATAAAAAAGGTAAACAGATGAAGAATAAACTAATTTACCATGATAACTATTGTTTTGTACTTTTTTTTGAAATATGGAAAATATTTCACTCTCCAAGTCAAAGGGGAAAAGAATTCAATGAATTATCCACTTTTATAAAAGAATGACATCATATAAAGTCTCTTCTAAAGAAAAAATTTGTTTGTATCATCTGCCCTTAATATGCTGTTTCATAGGGCGCGATTTGCGCCTTTTCTGCAATTTTGATAGTCGTGCAGTACAATTTGTACCTGATTTCGGCACAATTGGTGCGGCTTGGATTGTTATTTTGAACAGCTAAATTGCCGCCTCAATTTTTGTGGCGGAAGGGTCGTGCGACTCTGTCCCATGACCCATTGGCATAATTTTGCATAGAATGCTGTCTCCGGGGGGGGGGGGGGGGGTACTGTTTTTTCCAGGCTCTCTTGGATCAAGATGGTATTTCTATTGCTTAATATCTATATTCATTTATCTTATGCTGCCATATTATCATCATCGGCGCATACATGGTATTATATTTGTACTTTCTACAATGTATTATTAAATGGCCATGACAAGCACGCCAAATGTGTTCGACTAGATGGTATTTAGAAACAAAATTTCCCTTTTTAGAGGGATTTCTGGTTAAGTTTCTGTATATTGTCCACGTCAAGGCAGTAACGAAATATCCGACAGTGGAAAGTTATTTTTCCCAACAGTCTCTGAGATGTTTACAGTCCTTTGATTGTTTTAGTCCTAACCTGCTCCACGTGGTGAGTCTGGTGACTCGATTGAAATTTGACCAAGTGAATTTAGCGTGACCATTGTCTGCACGATAATCGATGCCAGGCATGAAACTCCGCAGTCAATTAAAGTGTATATTTAGTGTGACAGAACTATGTACTTTGTCAATTCTCTTCCGAACTGTCACTGATTAAAGCAATGACATTATCATTAAAACATTACAAGCAAAAACGTTTTGTGCACACACTCTATTTGTACACTTTACAGAGGTTGGAAGTAAAAAACAGAAAAATGTTCAAAGTTCCAACATTGCCTGTATCGTGTCATGTCCATCGTAGTAATGGCAATGTCGCTTTTGTCCTCCTCAGAAACTAAGAAAATGGTAAATTTCTTTTCTTGTTTTAGTTTATTTTGAAATTTCAGATATATTATGCTTTGGAAAAAATGAAGCAACCGTTTACCTACGTATCATTTCATACCTGAAGTTACAGCTGATACAGTGATATGTAGGTACATGTGTGTTCTGTGTTTTCTGAAGTAATATACATGTATGCTCACATTTGTAAATTTTTGGCCAAGTACCAAAAACGATTTGGAATTATCATTTAACTCTATGACCTTTCTGTGAAGTTGAAATAAGTAATTAAAATCAGAATTTGATTTGAGATAGAAATCTGATCTGGATTACTAAATATAGACATCTATGTAAATCATGACTTTTCAAACTCAGGATAATATATGGTCATATATATTATCCTGTCTTTTCTCTTCTCCGGAAATATGAATGGGTTATTCATTATATCACGTGGAAGGCATCTTCCTATCTTCATACTATTCATTGCTTTGTATTACATTAGGAAAATAGATTTTAAAAAATCCCGAATTTGAAATCAATATGCCGAAATTTAAAAAGAAAAGAAGAAAAATTTCTCTGGTATTTCGGTGCAATTGAAGTACATGATTTGATGCATTATGATCTAAGAAAAGTTTTAGGTGCAATTATCTTCCTTAAGAAAAGAGATCCTTTAATTTTAAAAAAAATCCATGCATATGTTTATAACAGTAATTATTACAAATGTATCAACATCGAAAAGTTATTTCCGAACTTTGGAGAAATTCAATCAATATTTGATAAAAAATTATATATATATATATATATATATATATATATATATATATATATATATATATACATGTATATATTATCAGTTTTGAAATAAATGTAATGATTAGATATGACGTTCATATATTCCGCATTTTCAAGAAACACCACCCATATAACACGTATACAATGTTGATATTTGATACACAAACATATCTATTTTCCTTTTGAGAACCTCTTGTGTGGGTATTTACAGGTCTATAAATAAATATGTTGATATACAATAGAAGGGAAGTTATAGTTTACATTATGTATAGTGATGAGAAAGGTGAAACAAATAGGAATCGAGCAATATGAAACATACAAATTGAAATCGATTTATTTACAATGTATGAGTGCATGTGGATACAATCTCGTACATCATGTAAAGAGATCCGTTAATTTCATTCTGTAAGTATAAATTTTTATTGTATATTTTCATGATTTAGTAGGTATACTGCGCACTGATAAAATGACAATGATATTTAGATTGATATATACGTTTCATTGAGAAATTTATTTAACTCGATGTCTATAATATAAGTGTATATTTTAAAGTTCGTCGTTCTATGTTGCACAATCTGTCAGAAACGCCCAATGTTTACATATCGCATTTCATTACCACGTGACCTACAGAGGGACGGAAAGGAAAAACGAAAGTTGTCATTAAATTCCTAAACGCACGTCTATCATTTCTTTAGTTTGATTCGGAGCTAACACTAGTGAAGTTAAAGTAACTTAATTAGAGCGACTTTCACACTTAACAACAGTTATTGATAAGTAGTATGAGGGGGAAATATACAGGTAGATATATATTGGCCTAAATGGTGCATAGGCCTATACATGTAGTTCTCATGTTGAAAATTTGCAACCAGAGAAAACGATTCTCAAACGAGGCGCAGCTAATGTTAGTGTTGGTTTTCTTAGAGTGAAAATTTTCAGTGTTACCCTCAACTACTTTTACTATTTGTTTTATTATACTGAATGTCAAACAATTTGGCTCCACTTTTTTGGCACGCTGTTTTTGGCTATATTTAGCTCTAAAACTTCATAGTTATTTCGGATTTCAAACATTTCGGTTGAGCATCACTGAAGAGACATTATTTGTCGAAATGCGCATCTGGTGCATCAAAATTGGTACCGTATAAGTTTTACATGTATTTATATACTGCATGATAATAACGTACAAAAATTCAACTGAATTTCTTTTTAGCTAGATTTAACTGTGAACAAGTAACAAAAAATTTCAACATGGTGAAATTAATTCAAAATTAACGAGTTCAAAACGTTACCTTCTGCGCTAGTTACTCGGAAATGTAAGTATATACTTTCTGTGCTATTTATACGGTAATGTAAGTATATATTTTCTGCGCTATTTATACGGTAATGTAAGTATATACTTTCTGCGCTATTTATACGGTAATGTATAAGGGTTTTTTTCATTTCAATTTATTCAGGTATAAAATATCACAGAATGTCGTGATTGTAAATTTGAAATTACAAATTGAAACCTGGCATAATCTATAAGAACTATGCAGTTATAACAGTTAGAGAATAAATGACTGTATGAATAACATGACAAATGATGATATCTTAACCTAAGGATAACCCATAAAAGCTTAAATTAGCTTATTTCCAATGGGGTCCTTATATTTATACAATATATACGATCAACAGACAAAAAGAATAAACATTACATGACTAACAATTGGAATTTTGGCAGGTTTTGATTAATAGTTGCATAATGCATTGAAAAATGACAAGCTTCAGACATATTTTATACTAGAATACAAGTAATTTTAAACAAAATTGGACATGTTATCTGGTTATGCCCCTTGCCTTGCTGGCTAATAAGGACTTTACAGCTTTTTTAAAACTTTGCTTAGTTGCCAACTCTTTTGTATCTAAAGGTAAATTATTCCAATCCTTGATAGCATTGTAAAAAAAAAAAGAAGATTCTTTGCCTTTTATCTTAGGTATGATAAAAATTTTGTTTGTAGCACTTCCAGTATTATTATTGTTTAGAACAAATTGATCATAGAGATAAAGTGGGGCTCTACCATGAAATATATTAAATACATGGTTCAATCTTAGTTGAGTAGCTCTGTCATCCACTTTTAACATGCCCAAAGATCTAGAATGTCACTAGAAATGCTAGCTCTAGGACCTAGATTTAAAATAAATCTGACAACTTTGTTTTGGGTTACTTGCAATTTTTGTTTAAGTCGTTTGCCAATACCACAATACCAAGAAGAACATACATAATCAAAATAGCATTGTATTAAAGCAGAACATAAGGTCTTTCTTGACTGTAAATTTAGGCAAGATGCATTTCTGTACAAGAAATGAAGTCTAGCATTTACCTTTTGAATTATGCTTGAAACAATATTTTCACATGATAGAAATTTATCTATACATACACCTAAATATTTAACACTATCAGATGCTTTGATTTCATGACCATTAAATAGAATTTCAAAACTTGAAACATTTTTCAATTTTTGGGGTGGTCCAAATAAAATGGTTTCGGTTTTTCCAAGGTGAAGAGACAGTTTGTTATCTACATGCCATGAAGAGCAATTTTCCATAACATTTCCCAGTTTTTGTGCAATGGCACCAGGATCTCTATGAACATAAAATACAGCACTATCGTCAGCATATCAAATCAACTTGCAGTCTTTGTCAATACTTATAGACATATCATTGACATAAATTAAGAATAGAAGAGGGCCTAAAATGCTCCCCTGAGGTACTCCACAATCGATTTGGTTAAAATTGGATGCTACATTATTGACATGAACTTGCTGCTGTCTACCAGATATAGCTAAGACATAAACCACTCTGTGGATAAAACTCCTAAAACCTCTAATTTGTCACATAAGATTTTATGATCGACAGTGTCAAATGATTTTTGTAAGTCCAACATTACCATACCAGTAAAAAGCCCTTTGGAGGTATTGCTTCTAATGAAATCTAATATATGTATTAAACAGGTATCCGTAGAAAAATGGCTTCTAAAACCTGATTGATAAAAATAAAACAAGTTGTTACTGTTCAAAAAATGTAAAAGTTGTACATGGACACATTTTCCCAGTATCTTTGACACTATACAAAGTATGCTAACTGGCTTATAATTGCCAACTTCCAGTGAACTTCCCTTTTTGAAAAGGGGCTTGACCCTTGCAATTTTAAATTCATTTGGTACAACACCACTTAAGATGGATTTATTTACAATATACATGATAGGTTCTTCAATGAAAAAAAAAGCAAACAAGCTGCTGATCATCGTTTGTTAAATCAACCGATACCTCCAGTAGTACTTTCTCTTACAGAGATTCCAGGTTTGGTTTTTTTTTGGGGGAGGGTGTAAATGGTTTTTTTTTTTTTATTAAATACAAATATTCTGAATCAAAAAACTTGATTTGATAAACAAGGTGTACTAATTTCTGACTTCATAGTAGATATGGGTGCGTTCATCATTATTATCAGGTGAAAAAATGTGACTCTTTTGATTGAAAAAAAAAAAAGAATCTTTGAAAGAATTGCTACATTCGGATTTGGCTTGTTTGCTTGTTGTTGTTTTTTTCTTCGGTTTGTTGGTTTGTTGTTTTCTCATCTATATTTTCCCCTTGTATTTTCTTTTTAAAGTTCGCAAATATCATGAACGTTTTCAATTTCTGTGTATGATAGACCAAATGAATTTAAGAAAATGTGTCAATCATTTAAAGGGGCATGGACACGATTTGAGCTGAAAATTTTCAAATTTTATTTTTCCATTTTTTATGTTTAGAATGCTTAACTAAGGTATTCCTAGTGGTCAGCAAAAATTTGAATGTTAGTTGTCGATGTACATGGGAGATACAGAGCTCACAATTCTTTGTTTTTGTTTAAATTTACTAGTAAAAGTTTCGTTTAAAGCAATTTTTTTCAATTTACAAGTTAATTCTAAAAACAATTAAATAGTTTCCTGTGTTTGGCACATCTCATTTTGATTTAAACATGCTATGTTGTATACTAATAAACATAAACATGGCATGAGCCTTGTTTACATATACATATAACAAAGAATTGTGAGTATTATATCTCACTTGTAACTCAACAACTGATATTCAAATTTTAGTTGACCATTAAAAATATTTTAGTTACGCTTTATAAACAATAAAAATGGAAAATTAAGATTTGAAAATTTTCATCTCAAATCGTGCCGATGTCCCTTTAAACCACGAAAAATTTGACACCCCCCCCCCCCTCCTCTAAAAACATGAATGAAGAAAACACCAAAACAAATTAAACAGTATATATATATAAACTGCTGTTCAATTAACATAAAGTTTGAGAAAATTATCTAAATTAAATTTGTTGTTTGTATGTGTTTTTAAAAAAAATCATATACGCCGAAAATACGTGTGAATGTTGTTAATTGCTGATCCAGTGCACGTGAATTTTGTGAACAGTGAGTATGTTCAGATACAATGTATCTCTTTGTAGATGAATTAGATTATGTCGACACAACCTAAACCACAATTTGCGGAAGTGGATTCTGCTGTTCAGCCAATGATATCTCTCGTTATTGCCAATGTTGGCGGGCCGAGTGCAGGGACTGGAACAGCGGCCAAGCGAAAAAAAGATATTGCTGGATTTCTACACAAATTCCAGCCAAATATTGTCCTTTTACAGGAATTTTCTTGGGTCGGAATAACTGGACCAGCCTGGAAAAATGTTTCAATACCAGACAAGTATGAATATACTGGTAATAATGAGGCTAGCATTTTGTACGATAAAAATGAGTTCATCATAGAAATTCCCAGCCTGACAGAAATGGAGAAGCTGCTTGATGAGATGATACGAAAAGGAAAACTTCCTATGGGTTTCACGCCAATATCAAGAATGTGTACTCGAGTTATCAAAACCAAAGGTCTTCCAAACTTGAAATTCATTTGTGTTTCTTGGCACGGTCGATACAAAGGCAAAAAAATGTCAAATTTGGTAGATGAGCTTAAACAGTTACTTCTCTTTCTTCAAACATACAGTGATAAAAAAGGTCTACCATTCATTGTCGCTGGGGATTATAACATCCCTTACGAGGAAGCCAAAATACATGTGAACACCCCTCTCGTTATTTATCAATATCAGCCTCTGAAACGAAGAGAAGGCAAGGTAATAGACTTTTTCATAGGGTCGGAACTGTTGCCACTGGATAACATGTCTGCCATAGATTGGAGGACCGTAGAGGGTGCTGAAGATGCTTATAAAATATTTGATCACGATCCGATATACGGTGTCATCAGACGATTTCCAAGGTCAAAGACGAGACAGGCCCCCAAACCTGTAGCTTCTGTGCAGCAGAATGTCACACAACGGGTGGTTCTACGGAAGTCGAAAACACTCACACGAGAGAAACAATCCCATAAGAAAAGTAATTGTGTTGTTCAGTGATGTGTGATCCATAGAGATTTTGTGAATGGACTGTTAGTAGTAATCTAGTTTTAAGACATTAGTGATTTGCTTCAACTCAGGGGAATGATGGTAGCTATTGTGAGTCGACTCACGAAATATGATATCGTTGTGCCTTCCATGAAGCTATTTATCATCTAAATAATTCTTCTGTCATTCTTCGCAGAAAAGAAACGAAAACGGATCATCAACTCAAAAATTCATTATTTTAAAAGATTGGGTGTAGTCAGTTTCTGCGTTCATGAAGGTATGACGCAGGATTCTGTTCGCCATGTTTCTATTTTTTTAAAAGATAGATGAGATATATATATATATATATATATATATATATATATAGAGAGAGAGAGAGAGAGAGAGAGAGAGAGAGATAAAGGAGGACAAACTGTATTATTATAGATCCTCCTTTAAGAAGACTTTACCCAGGTCCCGAAATGTCAGGTCTTTGATTTTTCTTTGTGTGCAATATTTTTACACAATATACAATATATAACATATATATTTATATAATATATATATCTATATAATATATGCTAATTTGTTATTTTAAAACTAGTCTGATATACTGGATTATGTTTATTATACTAAAAACTTGTTAGTCGTTTATATTTTAAACTGGATGTTTAATATATTATTTTTCGTGTTTTATTTGCGTGTCATACTTTTCTTTCATCCGAGTGCGTGGGTGTATCCAACCAAAGCCCAAACACTCCATTCATCTACAATAACAGTTACTCCAGTAATAAGGATGGCTAGATACACTCCATTCATCTACAATAACAGTTACTCCAGTAATAAGGATGGCTAGATACACTCCATTCATCTACAATAACAGTTACTCCAGTAATAAGGATGGCTAGATACACTCCATTCATCTACAATAACAGTTACTCCAGTAATAAGAATGGCTAGATACACTCCATTCATCTACAATAACAGTTACTCCAGTAATAAGGATGGCTAGATACACTCCATTCATCTACAATAACAGTTACTCCAGTAATAAGGATGGCTAGATACACTCCATTCATCTACAATGACAGTTACTCCAGTAATAAGGATGGATAGATACACTCCATTCATCTACAATAACTACCTATGAGAAACTTAATAATAATAATTATTATTATTATTCATATATCACCCTATATGACTATAAATAACCACTCTAAAGCGCTGGACACAATAAAAATGATACAGCATGTTATAAAAGTAGTAAAAGGAAATTACAATAGTGTTAAGACAGATGATATCAAAACAATGCTTGCAAAACATCAATAATGTTAAGTAAAATTACTAAAATCTAAAACATGATGTGTATTAAGAAAGTTCCACGCCGTACAATCAAATGATATATAAATATACAAATATACACTTGAAAAAGTCATGTTAAAACTGATGGTAAAGAAACCATAAAGATTTAACCACCTATAATACTAATAATATGCAAGTCTAAAAAGATGTGTTTGTAAATGTTTTTTTTAAAAGTGTTCAAATTCTGACAACGGCGGGGGGATATCAGGCAGAGAGTTCCAGAGTGTAGCTGCTGCCACATCCAAGCGCCTGTTTCCATATGTGGAGGTTCGACATCTAGGTCTAACTAATGTCAGTGAATTTTCATTGGCATCACTGAGCAGATTGTTTCGCGCCTTATTGTGTACGAGAGTTCTCCAAAGGGAAATAACTCGGATGTATCATGATTTGACCCTTTGTCATTTTTAAAGCATGATACCTACTTTGTCAGGGCCGTAAATTAACCTTCAATTTGGAGGAGGCAGGAAATTAGGCGGGGGTCTGGGGGCCGCCCAGGCCACCAGACGCTGAGCACATTTTGTGCACACTGAACACGTTTCGTGCAAAATCCTTGATTCTAGGGCCTTCTAAGATGTTACTTGACTAACTCATTCTAAAAGAAAGATTTGGAATGCTTTTTAAGGGAGGTATCATGTTCTTAGTTATTGGAAACAACATAAATTCTAATGAACTTTAAATTTTAATTTTTATTGGCTCAAAAGTTGGAGGAGGCAGCTGCCTCCTCCGCCTCCATGTAATTTACGGCCCTGTTTGTGTAACCTTTTACTTGACATTTTTCAGACCTTGTGCATTATATGTGTTATAAAAATATTGAAGATATATACATGTGACATTTTAAAAGTGTTTCTGTGTTGTGTGTTTTTTTTTTTTAATTCTACGTTTAATATGTCACTTTTCCAGTATGTTTTGTTCTGCTGTATCTATGATAGATAACATATTTAAAAGCAATTATGAATAAAAGCTGCAATTGATGGCAAATAAATTGAAAAATAAAAGAACAAATATTTAGCATATAATTTGTGATTGAATGTATATAACTTCATAGAATCAGAATGAATCTGAAGAAATAAACCCGTCAAATCAGCAGAAAACGTCGATTCATGAATCATCGTCATCCTGTCAGTGATTCCTGCTCGTAATCTCCGATGTGCATTGACCTCGGAGGTTACCGGTTTGGAAAAAGATATCTTCAATTGCACAACAATTTAATTAAAGATATCTTCAAATAATTAATGATATCTTCAATTCCGAATTATTGCGCGCATTAATTGAATTGATGATAGCATTAATTCTTCAGCTGAATTGATGCGTGCTTTAATTGATTAATGATCTCTTCAAATGAATTAATGATATCAACAATCGAATTGATGCGCGCTACAATTCAATTGAAGAGAGCAATAATTGATATAATGCGCGCATTAAATCAATTGATGAGAGCAATAATTGTATTGATGCGCGCATCAATTCAATTGATGAGAGCAATGATTCTTTTACAGAGAGCAACTATATAATCAAAGATATCTTCAATTCAACATATCCACAATTGAATTAATGATCTCTTTAATTCAATTGTTGCTCTCTTTAAAAGAATTGATGCGCGCATTAATTCCTTATACAAAAGCATTATAAATAATTAAAGATATCTTCAATTGAATTAAAGAGATCATCAAATTATTTATACCGTGCTCTAAATTAATTATTGCGAGCAATATTTCTACGAAATTGATGCTCTCATCAACTGAATTGAAAAGAGCAATAATTGAATTAATGCGCGCATCGAATCTATTATTGCTCTCATTAATTCAATTGATGCACGCATTAATTCATTTGATGAGAGCAATAATTGATTTAATGCGCGTATTAATTCAAATAATTCCAATGTTATTTATTACAATTGTTTTGATTGCACAAAAATAAAGCTGAACAAGAGTTTATACATCAATAAATCCGAAAATGCGATGTACTTCTTTTCATTCATGAAACGCTGTAATCTTTTGAAACAAACAACGTGTAGTTACCCACGTCAGTTTCCGTCTCTGTATATATATGACCTTGGCTCAGCAACCCGATTATGTTCGGCAATCATCGTTCCCATGTCCTTGTATACGACGCAATGACGATTTATACGAAACGCTCATTGTAGGTATGCTCTCAAACAATATTCCCTTGTTTATTTTGCTGAATTTTTCTTCAGATCTTGGGGATTATATTAGTTATACTGATAAGTGTTATTTAGTGAATAATTGGATAGTTAAAAAAAAATATCGTCAGTTACAGCTTGTATTGCTTTAAAGCAACCAGACCATTTCTGTTCTTGATTCGATTTTTTTATGCTCATATTTATAAACGATAGTTTCCTCTCATACATGTAAATCTATGACCTACTATGGCCTAGCTGCAGATCTGTAGCTCTCCGGCAAATGGTCTGTCCCATTATTTTCACAGAAAGCTACAAATCTGCAGCTAATTCTGGTCCCGTTGGACGTGGTTGGAATTAAAAAAAAAATGGAGTTATACACCATTTGAAAACAGTTCACTCATTAGATATGCTAATATTCCTGTACAATGAAGTTCATGAGAATTAACAGAAACTGAAAATTAATACAACAATTTTGATGCTGACTACCCATTTAAGACTACATAAAGTCAATATATATTTCACATGTTTACCTTCCACTGTTCTATGCAATTCATAATACTCACCATTTTGCCAGTTTTATCGAACATAGTATCTTTTCTGCAATTTCATTGGCTACGAGGCTTAATCCTGGTTCATCAGATCCCAGCGTTTATTTCTAGTATGCTCCTATATAAAGAGCTGCATAAGCAGATTTAGTCACTCTGCTAGGGTTAAGAACATAAGATTCGTGATTTACATGAATTTCGTGTTCGTTTCTTTTCTTTCACATAGAGTAGGGTTTTCAAAATAGTAAGCAGTCCGTAGGAGTTTGATTTTTCTTTATTAAATGTAGGTCTCTTGTAGAGACAATTTACTTTTTTCATGATAGCATTAGATATCCCTTACCAGTACCTTAGTATTTTTCAGAGTAAGTATTTTCACGTTTAGACTATCTAGGAGTGTGTTCGAGACCGCCGTTCCCGTGCTCAGTTTGACAAGAACATGTGCGCACAAACTCGTTCTTATTCCTCGAGAGGCAATCGGAACTCCTCGAATGTCTCGCGCACTCGACATGTCGAGAGGTGGTGTGAGTTCTTGCACCTCGAACCCGTTCTCGGCGAGCGGGATCGGCAAGAATTTGTACTCGCGCGAAGAACGGCGGTCTCGAACACAATTCCAGTGTCTTTATTTTGTCTTGTCGTATGTTACTATAAGGTTTATGGAAGCCCGCTAGTGCTATAACAATATATTTTTCACAGTGTATGGAAGCTTGGTTTTCATAACTTTAGATTTTCTTCTTATTTCAGTACTTATTTTTGTCATTTATTTTGGGCACATTTTACATTCCCCTCTGCTTATACTCATTCATTTTCATTGGAAAATTTGTCATTTGTCAGCTACTCTAAAACCATATCTACTTTGATATAATAAATTTGTAAACTTTACAGGTCTTTTCATTTCAAACAAGGTGTTGAACATAATCTAGGAATCACTACCGAACCTGGGTACAACACGGAGACTGTGTTTTTCATAATTTATGTAGTACAAGTCCCAAGTACTATTGACAATGAGTTCTTTTAATAAAGACGATAGAACTTGTGCTTTGGGAGAAGCTAGACTTATTTCAGTCCCAGCAAACATTGTTTCCCCCTTACATTTTATATCAAATGAGGTGGATCACGGTGGAGTGTGGATATACGGAAGCCGATAGGTGCAAGGTTATAGAATTAATATTTA
The DNA here is from genome assembly GCF_947568905.1 of Ostrea edulis. NCBI lineage: Eukaryota > Metazoa > Mollusca > Bivalvia > Ostreida > Ostreidae > Ostrea > Ostrea edulis. The sequence continues at coordinate 76,524,555 of NC_079168.1, forward strand.
TTTAACTGGTGGCCGCCACTTATTATCTGGCGGCCGCCACTTATTAACTGGCGGCCGCCATATAAATTAACTGGCGGCCGAGACTCAAATTAAATAATTTATATGGCTGTCACCAGTTATTCAATTCCTCTCTCTTTCTCTATCTCTCTCTCAAAATGAAAGGGGTGCAATCCCTCCCAATGCTTAGTAATATGTATGTGATACAGTGTATATATTATATATACATGTACAATCAAGAGCATTAAATCATTGTTTTCGATTGTACTGTTAAATACGTAGAACCACGGGGCTGACCCTCCATTTTTTTGACAACGTTCAATTTCTATTATTTTCACATGCAAACTATAATTATTTTCACATGTGAAATAAGATTAATTGGCGGATTGGCCCCCACCCCACTCTTTTGGTGGTAGTAATGAATCGTAAAAATGTAACAATGAATGAACTGATCAATAGAAGAATGAACGGAGCCCCCTCCCACCAATTTAGGAGTACGATGTTTGGACAAAAGAGACATTTTAGGTTCCTTTTTTTGCTTGTCAACAATGTAGAAGACAATTTCTCCTCCGACTGTCCCTATACACTTTGAAAAACGATGCTGCGTGTTTGCGTACTATTCTAAATCTTTCCAAAATAATCACTTAGCGATACGAATTACATTGTTTTTGCAATTGGCAGCCACCATATATGAATTAAGTGGCGGCCGCCAGTTAATTTATATGGCGGCCGCCAGATAATAAGTGGCGGCCGCCACATAAATTAAGTGGCGGCCACCAGTTAAATATTAATTCTATACCCTGGCACCAATCGGCTTCCGTATGGATACCTGCTATTTGCAGAAGAGAGGATTAATTTGCTCTTTTCAAAAATGAAATAGAACACAAATACCTTGTGTTTACTTACCGGTACACTTTAGTCAGTTGTAATCCTAGATTAAATTGCATAATGAATTCTGGTTTTTACTTAAATTATATAATTCATACACGAGTTTTATGAGTTCATGTTTTATTATATATTAAAAGATGTGACCTGATTTTGCATGTAAAGGATAACTGTCTCTTAAACACTGGAAAGAGAGAGGTAGATGAAGAATACAATTTATTGAAATATAATTCATGTAAAACAATATAAAAGTTTCATGCATAACAAGATAAAGCTAATACTTATATATAATGCTAAATACATAAATCCCTTTTACCATTTACTAAAACAAAATATATGAATGCTCAGTTGTTCTATAACGTGTGTGTGTGTGTGTGTGTGTGTGTGTGTGTGTGTGTAGCATGCATGTCATCTCTCGTGTTTTTCATGATTGCATGCTTTGAATTTGATGAAACTTGTAAGGGATAAAAGATCTTTTGAAAGGGGTAAAAGATCTGACATATAAAGTTGGGTTCATTGTTAGAGTACTAACAAATAATTTTTAAGAAATGAAATATTTAATGATATAAAAACTACATTAAAATATTTCTTGTGTACTCATATCAATAACAGTCATATGAAGTCCTTATTACAGCCTACATGTATGGGGGGGGGGGGGGGGGGGGGGGTCATGGTAAATGAAATCTACAAGATAAAGCATATCACTTTACACTATTGTGCCCTTGTGGTTCAATCTGGAAAAGACTATTGTTGAATTAAAAAGTTTTCTAGTTATTTAAATTCTTTGTTAAACTTTAACTAACCCCTTCTCCTGACCCAGGGGTCATGTTGTAGACAATCATTCTTGAATCCACATTACATGCGAATGATGCCAAATTATATTTATACATCTTCTCACTAAGACCCCATAGGCCAAGGTGGAACAGTCGACAGACTTATGTTAAATCACACTACGCAAGGATTTCACACACACATATTGCATCCTTGTGAATGATGTTTTTATAAAAATAAATATAGATTCCTAAGAAACAAATGAAGCTCCTATACTGTGGCCTTGAGTTCTAGACCCAACAATTTATGAACACATTTGGATGTACACATATACACAGATTACTTGCTCTACATACTTAGTAATTTGACAAATTGTACATGTGTCATTCTTGAAAAGAAGATTTTTACAATAAATGCAGCTGCTCTGGCCCCATATTAATGTAAACAACTTGAATTTATACCACATTAAAATAGTTACAGCTGCAAATGAAGTACCATAAATTCAGACATATGCTTAGCAGTCAGGGCCGTAGCAGTGAGAGTTCTTTAACATATAAATGCCTGCCACAACATGGTTTGTGTGGGTTGTCCTTTTTTTAAGGTGATAATCAAAAGACCCAGTCAAGTTTGCATGAGTGGGGCTCGAACTCATGACCCCCAGGTTGCAAAGCAAACGCTCTACCACGACCATTAAGTATTATATAAATATATATTGTCCTCTTCTCACAAACACCCCAGAGAGGCCAAGGTGGAACAGATATTCAATTGACAAATTGTATCTTTGTGGTTCTTGAGAGGATTTTCAAAAAAGAATTTCATTACATGTATTACTGAGTAAAAATTGAAATCCCAATTGTAGTCCTACCCTGGCCCAGGGGTGATAGCGAAAATGAACATGAATCTACACTACATCATGGGGACACTTTTCTGGTTCTTGAAAAGTAGATTCTTAAAGAATTTCCTACATCTTCCTATCTAAAACTTTTAACCCTGGCCTCATCCCATTGTAACCCTGACATGGCCCCAGGGCTTATGGTTTGAACAAACTTGAATCTTCATTATGGAAGGAAGCTTTCATACTAGTTTTAACTTTTCTGGATCACTGGTTTTGAAAAGACGAATTCTTCATTGAATAAACACAAATCCCTTTTGCCCAAGGATGCCTTGAGGGAAGTTTGGTAGTTCTAACTAGTTTAGCGTTTCTCTTGAGAAGCCAAAAATATGAAAAGTTAACATACAAAAGAGAAATAGACGACTGTAGACAAATTTCAATCAGTAAAGCTCACTGGTGCTAAACTTTTTTAACAAGTGAAGTGTGCTCTGAGACACAAATGGTGATCTGCCAAAGCTTTCCAAAACAATTGAAGCAATGAGAAATTCATTCAATCCCCAAAAGTCTTATGTCTTATCTACTGACAGAATCTTTACCTTACAGTTACTTTTAATCATTGCCATTTTTCAGGCTTTTAAGTTTTAAAAAAAATAAATTATAAAACATCCAGCAAATCTTTTTTGTTCTCGAGATGAAATCATATTTACACACTAAAAATCAAACAGGCATTAACAATATACACACAGTTTTCATTCAATAATATACTCATGACACTAACTCACTTTGAATAATACTTCAAGTTCCTATATACATGTATTATAAAGAAGCAAAAAAGAAAAAAATCATAATCTGTATCAAACACAACTGTGTATAAATATATATATATATATATATATATATATATATATATATATACATATATATATATATATAAGCAATGAAAAGGCCACAACAGTGTCGCCTTTTCAGTGCTTTTTATAAATTTCTTTACTGGCCTTGTATCTCCTTAGATCTGACACTTTAAGAAGGTAGGGTGTTGTTGGGTTTTCGTGCTTTTATATATATATTAATATATCATATATGATGATAAAATGCATTGACCAGTTAGTATCCACAGAATTATCCCTCCCCTAAACAAGTGAAGTTGTTTCAATGTTGAGATTTTTTGTTACAGTATAATTGTCATCAAAATGTGCTGTACTTAATGTCAGGAATGTAAAGTTACACTCACTATTCTTATTCCCATTGTCAAAGATAAACCTTTAGGTTCAAAAGGCAAACATTATGAAAGTTTGTGACTAGAATGCCTTGTTATAAATTGTTAAAGTGAAAGTAGCAAACATAAAAAGTCAATCTTAATCTGTGAGTAAATGCATGAACATAACAAATGTATTTATACATTAACATGATGACATCGTATCCTGGTAACCACAATATATAAAGTTATATAAGATAACCATTACAACTAGCACCTTTCAGAGAGATGATAACCCACAGATTTATACAAAATAACATATTGTATGTATTTTATATTTAACATTCAAATATCATTTAAATTTAACTAAGATTTAAAATAAAATTAAAATGTATACAGTACACTGTGCATATAAAAAGAAATTATTGTTTAAACATGTTAAATGCACATCAAGGCTCACATTTTCTTCACGTGGATACCTGGTATATGTAGGCATTAGCAAGCTCTAATACCTGGTCCAAATTTTCCAAGGATTCTTCTCAGTGATGAAAATAAACAATGGCAGTCACTGCAGCAAATCCAAGAAGTAAAAATATCACTTTTAACAATCTTGCATCACAATTATTGAATTCATGAGGTAAGACTTCAAAGAATGTAATGTATAAGAACGTCCCACATGCAATGCCTTGCAGGATACCCTGAACTAGATTGGAAGCTTCAGAGTCCCACAAGCGAATAATTCCAATCCCGATCCCCACACCAACAGGTGCTGAAACGGAGAAGAGCAAGACAGACTTGATGGCTCCTTTTAATGTCATTTTGCTCTGGGCTAGGTTCATTCCCAGACTAAAGCTAAGAATGCTTTTATGAAGAGCCAAAGCTGCAAAAATTTGGATCACTTGTTCTATATTCTCTTGTAGACCAACTGCTAGACCCTCAAACAGTGAATGTAAAGCTAAAGCTAGCAACAGTAGCAGAGATCTCAGCATTGAGTGGTCATGTGGAAAATTAATTTCATGTGAGTGTTCATGGGATTCACCATGGTCCTCTTCATCCAATAAAACTGTATTATTTTCAAGTGGTCTGGAACTCTGTTGTGTATTCTGAAAGGGTTCATCACTTATACCTGATATGGAATGCTCACTTCTGACCGATTCTGTTAAACTTTGCTGCCTGTCATATCTATCATGATCATTGGCCAATAATGGCCTCTTCACAGCATCTTCATTGTTTATTTGGTTTTCTTTGTATGTTAAAACGCCTTGTTCAACTCCCAAAATAATAAACAAACCAAAACTCATAACAAACTCAGCGATTGGGAATGTAACGTCTGCCTGCAGAGCTTTCAAAGCTTTTGTCAAGCTGCTTCGTACACCGGGTAATAGGTCAAGGAAAACAGTCGCCAAGAAAACGCCTGCAGCAAAACAGTTCAGCAGACCAATCGTTCTTCTATACACAGCCTGTTGATGCAAATCCACGTTCCTTCCACTCCGATTTCGTAAATAGCTGACGATTCTGAGTGGTAAAAGACCCAATATAATCGTCATTAAAAATAGTCCAGTTAAAACTAACACTTTCACGCCCGATATCTCCATCTTTTAAGTTAAATATTTCATATGCGTCCGCGTCCCCTCATACATTCCTCCATTTTGCACTGTCACATGACTATAGTTAAACATAATTACGGAAACAACTTTGAGTAACGTGTGGAATGCCGGAAACATAAGCACTGCGTTTCGTGTGCATTTCTTGCATTATAACAATCATTTAATAGTGACACACATGATGCTTGTGACTTTATGAATCATGAATGTAGGACTAGGGGTGGGGTGAGCAATATTTCCCCCAGTACAAAAGTCATCATGGTCAGATGCATCGACATGTAATAATTATAATAATACCATATTTATATAGCACCCTTTTCATACACTATGTACGCTCAAAGGTGCTTTACAATTTACAATGCATATATACCTTACTACAGAATGTTATACACATAATATTACATAGAAAATAAATAACTCATATAAAAGGCACATACATAACTTACGACCTCTGTATACTATGTTTTATTAATAGAAACAAGTGCTTGTGATTTGATGGCTAACTCTCTGTTCATCATGCAGTACAATATTGTCTTGGTTTTCCTTTGTCATATGCTTCTGTGATTTTGGACTTTGTCAATGTGCATCCTTATGCTCCCCTGTGGACCCAAATTGGTTGAATAAATATTCTATTCTATTTGCATCGGCCTGTTCATTGAAAATGGCGATAGGACTACAATAAAATTAGCGATCATATAAACCGTGTAGTGGACTATTAGCATTTATGATTGTATGTGGGACAGACTCGCTATCTGCAATTGAAGATTATCGCTGCGGCTAATAGACCTGATTAAATGCCAACAGATTTTATCTCAAGCCTCAACTGACACTGTACGTCACTTAAAAATTCATTATGTTGTGGATTTACAAATTGTCTAATTGGAAATCACGTGCATTTACCTTAACTGTATCATGCTAGTTAAATGTTTTCTGTTTTAGAAAACATTTTTATACATTAACAATTTGTGTTAAATTTGCTATGTTAAAAAAGTACATCATTTTCTCAACCGACTCCGTAAAATATACGAACAAGTACAGAAAATGTCAAATTCTAAAATGCATTACATCGTTCGATTTTGAATCGGGTCCTCGACACAAGAGACCGGGGACAACGAACTGCTTGGGGGGGGGGGGGGGGGGGGGTTCAAGTTGAACTCCGCGAAATAAATATTGAAATAAATTTTCGACTCTGGACAATAAAAGACTACTCAAGAGTCAATCACATATATTCCGTTATATAAAAGCACATGTATAGGAGTATTCCCCAATCAGTATCATTCATAACTACATGTATACTTGAGCTCTCCCCGGCCCCACTTTTTCGACAATAATAGATATCTATAGTATGCGAGTTTCCTCAAATCACTTTCCTTTATACACCGTACTGCCCAAGAAATGCAGGAGAATCTACGGGAGGCAATGTAGTAGATGTGAGAAGGGATGAGAGAAATAAGGGGGGGGGGGGGGCTACCCTTACACTTACGCCCTTACACTTATTTGAAAATAATCATTACAGTTTGCTATTTTGTAATGCACATAATCAAAAATATATTGGGTGACTGCCCTCTTCCCACTATTCTTTTAAAATAGTGATAGTGAATGAGAAAAGTTAGTGAATCATAACACCCCCCTCCATGAAAATAATGATATCTTTTTAGGCAGTCATAGTAGAAGGGGGATCCCCTCTAGTTGGGATTTTAAAGATCAGGGACTACCCACCCCTCTATTTTTCAAATGCTTGTTATGATATTTTCGTACCGGCTGACATGTATCCCCCCTCCTTTTAATTTGAAAAACGATGCTTTTACGTGCCTGAAACTGATACTGTAACTTTCTCCGATTTCAAATATTGCTTCACAAGCTCAGATGTATGTGATGGAGCATTATCATGAAGTTGACGAACATGCCTAAACCCAATGGCCTAAATCATAACGCGGGGTGTCGTTTATGATAATATTTCTTGAGCTTTTTTAGTATAACATCTCGGTATCGATTTGTAACACTTCTGCCCTTCGGCACCGGAATTTGTACGGCTATACCATCACATGAGGAGAATATACAATAAAGAACCTTCTTTGTGCATATGGTTCTTTTGACAACTACAGGCCTTCTACCGTGTACTTTCAAAATACGCTTCAAAATGAAATGCACCCGCGATAGTGATATGCCAACAGCTTTGACAATATCACGAATCGTGCAGGGCTGTTCGATATGTAATGTGTATTGTACCCCAACGCGATAACGCTTTGCACGATTTCGTGGATGATGATACTTTCGAATAGCTCTATTCAATACCTTTCCGACGTTATATAATCACGAGCCTTCAGCTCCACATAGTTTTAAACTTTAATAGTCGTTGACCACTGTTGTAAAAAGGGTTGAGAATATTGAAGAAATCAGAGCTTATATTTATAAAAGTTTGCACAAAACTCGATTATCTTTTTAGGCAGTCATAGTAGAAGGTGGATCCCCTCTAGTTGGGATTTTAAAGAACAGGGACTACCCACCCCTCTATTTTTCAAATGCTTGTTATGATATTTTTGTACCGTAGAGAATTACATATCGAACAGCCCTGGTATGATAAAAAGGAGGTAAATGGCCAACTTCCTTTTAAAACATGGATGAAAATATAAATATTAGCAATATTTGTCTAGTCATTTGAAATTTCATTGTCTTGCTATAGTAGAGCTCTGAGTAGCTTAGTAGGTTCATTCTCTACTGACCCAGAGTTCTGTGCATTACTCTCACTACAGCTTGTGTAATGCGTCCTCTGGTGAGAGAATGCATGAGAGAATGCAGTAGGTTAGCAGGTCGACTGCTGAACTGTAGATCGCGGGTTCGAGTCCAGAAGGGGTTTTAATTTTTTTTCTTAGATTGCTTTCTACTAAAGCTGAATTTTTGGACTTAATAAAGTAAATTTGAAAGTTTTCAATTACAAATTTCTCTGTTGTAGCATACTTCTTTTTAAAAAAAGCTATCATAATAAATCATTAAGAAAGATTAAAAAGAAGGAAAACAATCTTACTAAAGTTTATAATGAAAGTTTAAGACACTTAAATTGATAAATGTTCCTAACAGAGAGCGATCTAGTTGTCTTGATATCGTGGGTCGAGTTCTCTTGGGCGCGAATTGTGTTGACACCTCTTTGGTGAGCATGCGCAGCGATCTCGTGGGATTTTCAAACGAAAGCGGAATAAAAAGGTAAACACATGATTTGAAACCTGTTTAAAATGCTGTATCATACAACATGTAATTATTGCAGTTAAATTTTTATCGTATCAAACCGGTTATAGATTAATTTGTAGTCTTTAAAGGGTTAGTTTTCGCACTAATCTCATTATCTCAGTGATATTTGGTTTTTGCTCTGCACAGGAGGCGCCGTCATTTCAAACCAAATCCTCAAATAGGCCTATTCATTGTCTGTAAAAAAAATATTATGACTTATTAAGTAACTTTACCACTTTTCTCGTTGTCAAATTTGTATGTCAAAGTATTTGTATTTTGTTTAAAGAAGCCTAGGATTGGTGAATTTGGACCACATTGAAAATGATATTTATTGTGGGTCCAGGGCAAGAGACAATACATTTCCGATTTTGTATCTAGATTTATTTGTTTGGACTTTGGAACAAAGCACATGTTAATAATTAGCACTTCTTGAATAATTTACAATTCCACAATCTTTAGCAGTGGACACTGGTTAAAATTTGAATCCCCCTCCCCTTATTTATTTTTTGAAGTTCTTAATATTTTAGGTTATTTATTAGTGATAGAACAATTGTTGCCAACAATTAATTGTCAGTCTTTTTTAGCTCGTTGATTCTGATTCTGAATTCCATTTTTCATAATCGATTCTCGCTTGAACACAAACCCACAGGGACCCCTCCCCTTAGTTCTTAATATTTTAGGTTATTTATTAGTGATAGGACAATTGTTGCCAACAATCAATTGTCAGTCTTTTTTAGCTCGTCGATTCTGACTATGAATTCCATTTTTCATAATCGATTCTTGCTTGAACACAAACCCAGGGATCGAAATTAACTGTTTTCACTAGTAGCAAATTTTAGCTTGTGGATTATTTTCCAACTAGCAAAATTGAGCTTTTACTAGCATTTTTCAATCGATTGCTGTTTTACAGGAATTTAAGAAAACAAGCATGTATCTATATCAAAATATAGGGAAAATCTTTTGAAATCTTCGTTAAAGTGCAATAATAAAAATAATATTGAGAATTCTTTCATTTAAATTTTAATGAATTATCAGACAACATACATGTATCATTGGTGCATGATGAGGGTCATAGGGTACACTTGTGCGGCGAACTTGCTGTCCAGAGATCTACCACCTATTTACAACACCATGTGGTTTGAAATCTTGAAGACTGTTTGCGTCAATTCAAACTTTTTATTCAAAACTTTCGGAAATTTCATCTAAAAAATTCTAGTTGAAAAAAACCCCACGAACTCTAAGTGTTTGACTATAGACTACAAAAAGACACTGCGTGAAGCTTGACACTAACACTTTCATGTGTTGTTTCATGTAAACATGGACGAGATCAACATGCTTACTATTTAAATCAGACATCTCTGAGACGCCCAAAGTGTGCATGAAGAAGGCCATCTTCGACATCACTGACTGAGATGACCTTGGCCTTAGTTATTTATTCGATCAACGTTTACTTTTTCAATACTTGTATATTCATTCTGTAAAGCATTTCTGTGCACAAGACAAAATTATTGTAAACTTCAAAGTACAGCCAATAAACCAAAGAAATCTGGAATAAAGATCGGGGTTTTTTTCACTCGCAAAAAGCTGCGATCACTTGTAATTTTTCACTCGCTATGTCAATTTTTAACTCTCATTTAGCGAGTATTTCCCCTTAATTTCGTTGCCTGAAACCCACAGGGACTTGTCTTCTGTATTGTGGAAAATAAGAACAAATATGAATGCTCGTTTTGATAAACTAAAGATGCCGACATGTTTCGGTAATTAATGCATTGATTAAATTACACCCCCTACAAATAGTATCATATGAACACAAGGGAAGAAAGTCGTCATCAAATTCTTGGAAAATACCACCACTTGGTTCAACATCAGTGTCTTTACTCTAAACTAACAATTTATTGGATTATCTTGGCAAAATTCAAGTGTTGAACATTCAACTGAGTGGGGTATTTTTTACAAGATGATGACTTTCGACCCTTGTATTGATATGATACTACTTGCAGGAGTGTAATTCAAACGATTCATTAATTACTGAAATGTGTTGGCATCTTTATCAAAACGACTTCAAAGGGGCAGGGATCGAAATTAACTTTTTTCACTACTAGCAAATTTTAGCTAGTGGATTATTTTCCAACTAGCAAAATTGAGCTTTTACTAGCATTTTTCAATCAATTGCATGTCTCTATATCAAAATATAGGGAAAATCTTTAAAGAGACACTACAGCTCATTTTTGCGCAAAAATCATGAAATGACAATTTTCCTAGCGCTTTCTCAATTTTTGTTGCATTGTTGAAAGTATGAACTTTGCGAAAATAACACTTATCTAAAGTTAAAAATTATCGTTTTAACGTAAAAATTAATACTTTTTGATGGCTTATACAAAAAATATCGAGTCTCCTCCTTTCAGTTTTCAGACGCATGCGCATAGACAGTAAACAGTGCAGCATGTCGTCCAGTGAGAGAAAGTGTAGTTGATAGATCTAGAATTTTGACAGATTCTGTGAGAAAACAGGTAAAAATAGAATGAGATAAAAACTCATACGTGAAATAAAATTTACCATGGTATCAGTTTGACCGTTGGAAAACAAAGAGTTCGGAGAAACCCATGAAACTCAGTGGCGGATCTAGGATTTCCGAAGGGGGTGTGAAAGTCAAAGATTAGCCACAGTAATCGGCCATTCTGGTGCAAAATTTGGATTTTCATTCAAAATCTGTGGCGTAAAAAGGGAGGGGGGATCCTGCCCCCCCCCCCCCCCCCCCCCCCCCCCCAAATCTGCCATTGAGATTAGCTGCGAAGACACTACTTTTAAAAGTAAAAGTAAGTGCTATTTTTATCTGAACACGACACGTGTTAGTCGTAAAAACATCGGTCAATGGGAACATGGAAGGGTTTCTGTTGAAATAATGATTGATATAATTACTTATTTTAAGGAGCAGGGAATACTCTTATACTTGAAAGGTGAGTGTGGACCTCCTTGAAGGGGAATTTAAATAATTTCCTACACAACACCTTTGCTGTCATTCAAAACCATGTGATTTAAATAAGCATTCAAAAGTCCGAGTCAGAATGAAGAAACCTTTGAATTCCGAACGATCTTCAAAGCGCAGTTGAGAGTAAATTGATGCAACCCAATTGTTCAAAATTGTCAGTATCGATATGAATTTTATCATTTTATCAATACATGTTTTAAAAAACACTTTATTAAAATGTGGAAAATGAGCTGTAGTGTCTCTTTAAAGTGCAATAATAAAAATAAGATTGAAAATTCTTTCATTTAAAATTTAATGAATTATCAGACAACATACATGGTGTACTCATTGTCCAGAGATCTACTACCTATTTACAACATCATGTGGTTTGAAATCTTGAAGACTGTTTGCGCCATTTCAAACTATATCTTCAAAACTTTTAGCAGTTTCATCTAAAAAATTCTAGTTGGAAAAAAACCCCGCGAACTCGAAGTGTTTGACTATAGAGTACAGAAGGACACCGCATGAAACGGTGACACTAACACTATCATGTGTTGTTTCATGTAGACACGGACGAGATCAACATGCTTACTATTTAAATCAGACGTCACTGAGACGCTCGAAGTGTGCTTGAAGTAGGACTGACTGAGATGAGCTTGGCCTTAGTTATTTATTCGATCCACGTTTACTTTTTCAATACTTATATATATATTCATTCTGTAAAGCGTTTCTATACACAAGACAAAATTATTGTAAATTTCAAAGTACAGCCAATAAACAGAGGAAATCCGGAAAAAAGATCGGGTTTTTTTTTCACTCGCATAAAGTTGCAATCACTTGTGATTTTTTACTCGCAATATAAATTTTTAACTCACATTTAGCGAGTATTTCCCCATAATTTCGTTGCCTGAGGGGTTTTTCAAGAGGTTTAGTATTTTTGATTATTTTTCTTATTTTCCACAATCCGGAAGAAGACCATTTGCACAAACCTACAAATCAATCAAATACCTATGCATTAATTAATACACGTATGCATTAATTAATACATCATGGATATATATTGAAATAAACTCAACAATTACAAAGTTGATAACTAATCTGAGATTCCTCTTACTCTTATATCTGCTTTTTTATTGAGACTTTTGCAGGGTAGAGCCAAAACGGACTCCATATTGAAGAGTGATAATTTATCGACACCAGCGCTAGTGTTGGTTTGTCTAGATCTTTTACAACTTTATATCACTTATCTAGATACTTATTTATTATATGAGTTTTCTTCAAGTTTGGAATTTTGTGTATTTGTGTGCTGATGTCATGCGCAAAGAATTTGTACTGCGAGGCGGTGACCAAAGTCAAAGTGATGCTTCATTTGTCAGTGTTAGAGCTTTTTAGTGTGTACGGCTATAGCATCATATTAGTCACAAACTTGTAGAATAATCATCTGATAACTGAATCCTCATGTAATAGATGGTAAATCCACAAAATAAAGTTTTAAAAAAGGTGAAGGCAATGCAGCAACTGAATTCCCACTTTTCTATATGGAGTCTACTTTGATGCCCCCACCCACCCCATGTAAAATCTTGTTTGTGAATTTTAGAAATACAGCCACAGTATGAGTTGGCTGACAGACGAATGGAAGGATGGACTTCCATCTCGGGCCCTCCAAAAGATATCACAAATCGAAGCCCAGCTTGAGAAACTGAAGAAGGAACGAGAACAGAAACAGTTCCAATTTGAAAGCTTAGAACAGGTATGCATTCATATATGTATAAGTTGGGAGGTTTAAGCTGACCTCAAGTGAGCTTTTCTGATCGAAAATTGTCCGTTGTCATTGTAAACTTTTCACATTTCCAGAACCACTGGGCCAGTTTCAACCAAACTTGGCACAAAGCATCCTTGGGTGAAGGGGATTTAAGTTTGTTCAAATGAAGGGCCATGTTACTTCAAAGGGGAGATAATCACAGAAATTGCAAAAACAGCCAGGTTGGAGTCATTTAAAAACCTTTTTAATAGAACAACTGGGCTAGAAGAAATTAAAGTGAAATTCATATGAAAGCTTCCCAACATAGTGCAGATTCAATTTTATCAAAACCATGGCCCCCTTGGGGTAGCATGGGGCCACAATAGGGTTTAAAATATTTATGTATGTACAAATATAATTAGGGAAAATCTTCTTCTCAAGATTTGAAGAAATACTGGGCCAGAAGAGCTGAAATTTATATGAAAGCTTCTTGATATAGTGCAGATTCTAGTTTGTTAAAACCATGGCCCCTGGGAGTTGGGTGGGGCGACAATAGGGGATCAAAGTTTTACATACACATAGGGAAAATCTCCCAAACTATTGGACCAGAGAAGTTTACATTTACAAAAAAGATTCGTGACATAGTGCAGATTCAAGTTTGTTAACATCACAGCCCCTAGGGGTAGGATGGGGCCACAATGAGGAATCAAAGTTTTATATACAACTAAATAGTGAAATTCTTAAATCTTCTCAAGAACCACTCGACCAGAAAAGTTTGCAGTTACAAGAAAGCTTTCTAAGATAGTACAGATTCAAGTTTGTAAAAGTCATACCCTTTGGGGGTAGGTTGTGGCCACAATAGGGATCAAAGTAAATTACATGCGAATATGTAGGAATTTTTTTTAACTATAAGCCAGTGTGGCTCAGGTGAGTGATGTGGCCCATGAGTCTCTTGTTTTATCTATAAAATTGTAGTTTGTATTCTGTTTCTTCTACTTGAATACTTCTATTAAAGTTGTATAACTTGATGTTCATGTATTATTTTTGTATATAATTACTTTAAAGCAGATTAATTACTTTACAAAGTTATGAACTTTCCCTTAATTACATGCTTGAAAACATCTGCATATAAAAGAAAACAGAATATTATTTAGAAAGTAAATATAGTGTGGTACATATATAAATCATCCGGAAAACCTTGGGCCTTTCACCCAAAGCACGGTGTATTCGGTGAAAGGCCTGAGGTGTTCCAGATAATGCATAAATTATACAGTGTTAGACGTCTATAAATAGCCCCACGCACGTCAGGGGAATCTCAACATGATGTATTAACTCAGACGCAACTGTCTAGTTTTAAGGCTGAAAAAGCGTAAAATAACGAATTACTAAGCTCTAGGTATTTGATATTATTTCTATTAAACTTATGGCACGGTACTGTTGTAACAAAATACACAGCTTTATACAGATAAGACCACCGATGATCTGAAAGTTTGAATTGGCAGAGTGACGCGGTTGTTTGTAAACCCGATTTAGAATTAAATAATTTTGGTTAAAACAGGTGAAATAATGTATGACATGTCTTACAGCCTCATAACTACATACGTGCGGTGATTTAATAACGTTTTTACGAGATGGAAAAAAATGCTGTAATTTGGACCATACAGCTTTAACCAAAGATCAACAGTATAAAATCTTACTTTGAATAAAACATACAGATTAAAGCATGGACTTTTGTACATGACTTCAAAGCTGTATAGCATTCATGCTATTTTTTTGTACACAAAAAAAGTTTGAAAATGTAGCAGACTGAAAATAGAGAAAATAAAATCACATTTTTATAGAAATATTTGTTGAGGTACAATTTATTTATACAATGTAGCAATCCAATCATTTATCATAGGCATTGCAAGTACAAAAGAGAAAAGTTGAGGAAGAGAAAAACAACCAGTCGTCATTGAAGAGAGAAAACCAGACTTTATCAGAGACATGTCAGGACATGGAGAACAAGCGACAGAAGCTGGCACAGGAACTACAGACCAAAGAAAATCAGATATCATGTCTAGATGGCAAGCTATCACACACCAAAGCCCAGCTAGATACAGAGACAGCCAAAGTAAACACATTAAAGATTTCTAATCAGTCTTCAGATATTGGCATACCTTTGTAGTCACATGTAAATCCCTTGCAGTGATATTGATTGATTGTATATTGTTTAACGTCCCACTCGAGAATTTTTCACTCATATGGAGACGTCAACATTGTCAGTCAAAGATTGCAAAACTGTCTTTCCTGTAGTATAAAGTAACAAGCCTTTGAGCTTGTTAACTTGTTCTTTGAGTAGGGATGGATCTTTATCATACCAGACCTGCTGTGACACAGGACCTGGGTTTTTTGCTGTCATCTGAGGGGCTACAATCCCATTTAGTCATATTACGACAAGCACCACTCAGAAAATCTTCTACAGTCAAACCTGTATTAAGAGACCGTCCAACGGAGAATGGAAAAAAGGTCACATATGACAGGTGGTCTCTTAATACAGGTTGCCTATTTTCCGCAGTTAATTGATAAATTTCGCAAATAATTTGTACAATGAAGAAAATGACTACATGTATTTGGAATTTATCATTAAGAATATCAAGTACGGTTTTAATAGTTGTAAAATAAAATTAATAATACACTGTAGTTAAAAATCTAGAAGACAATGTGTTGTATCATAATTTATTATTCATCAAAAATTACATTTAATCTGTTGAAGAATGATAAACATGCATTTCATATTACACATTTACATGAGATTTAAATTTCATTGATGAACTGCATGTAAATTTTCTAAAACTTATAAACACTATGTTGTAAAGAGTATTTATGTATAGCCTACTTGAACAGTGTAACTAAAAAATGCAATGCTTGTGGTAAGAAAGCAAATGATGAAGTGTTGTGTCTCCTTTTGAACAATACATGCTGGAAATATGTTATTCAATATTTGAGAAACATTAAATAAATCACAATATCCATTGTACATGCACAGCAAATCTTTTAAGCTTTGAGCTAATGCAGGCAACTTTCTTGAACTCAGGTGTGTCAAATATTCGATATGTCGTAGTGTGCCGCTAGTTCCGGTCATTATTCTGGAAACCTCGAGTATTTCATGCAGGAAAACTGCGAATACTCCGTTTAAAATTTCAGTCCTAAGCACAATATTTACCGGATTTATATCACAATCGGGCATATTTTTCACATAATGGTTTAATAAAGGATAGATTTTCATTTCCGATCTAGCGTACCGGGCACTTTTTAAAGTTTGTTGAAATTCACACCTTCAAATACACCAGCCTTGATTCCCTGATCCTTGATTTTGTTAAATAAAAAACAACTTGGGATTTTATTAATTAACCACACACGACCCTGCATGTTGACAGATTGGGTATAATAATTAATTCATAGGGGCTACTAAACAAGACCACCGCCAAACTATGCGTTATAAAACGAAAGTGTTAGGGGCGATAATTCCCAGAATAGTCGGCTCAACCAAAATTGAAAGTAGTATTTGCGTTGTAATCGAAAAGTGTACAGCCGTTAAATAGAGGTAAAATTTTGTGAAATACACAAAAAAGGTTGTAAAAATCATGGTCGTTGGTCGCGTCAAACAGGTGGTCTTTTAATACAGGTACAATATATAGAGTAACGTCTTGAGGGGGAACTTTCTATGGTCACATAGGACAATGAGTCGCTTAATACAGTGGGTCGCTATGGCAGTTTTGACTGTATTTTGTGATATCTAAATGTTGTCCCATTTAGTCATCTTACTACAAGCACCATTCAGAAAATCTTCTATTTTGTGATATCTAAATGTGGGTTGGCAACACAAAACTTACAATTATTTTCATGTAATTGTGGCCTTGGGTTTCTCACGTGTGTGGTGAGTTACTTTGAATGCATCTCGCGTGTTTATGAAGTTGGCCCATGCCTATACTTAGGATTTCAAGGACGTAATCAGTGAATATAGAAATGATTTCCAGTGAATATATATAGAAATCAAAGCTGTATGCAATTTCAACACTTTAGAGTGGATCTGGAGGGAATATTTGAATTCATTTTTCAACACCGGAATTTATTGACTCCAGACCATGACTTTAGAATATTTCTTTATTTCATTTGTGAACCATTTCCAGACTACACTGTCTGCTGAGTTCACGATCACATACTGAGTATGACATAATATAAAACTGGTATATTCTGTTTTAACACGAACCAATATATTTCAGGTGAGAGTTATATATACTAGTAAACTCTGGTTTACATTCAGTATGCCTGCCATGTTGTTTGTTTATCGAAATGCACATGCTGAATAGATCATAGAAATGCTTTGAATGAAGATTGTGCTAATTATGATAAAGCACACAAAAAGTGCAGTTCGTGATTTGAATTAATATTGCATAGTATGTAAACCGAAACATTCAGGAATTTTGGATTGATACATCACAAAAAAAAATATTTAGATTAAAGATCAATAAAATGTCCTCGGACTGCACCAATTTTAGCGGGTTGGTTGCCAACGCCAAATAAATTGAAATTTTATTTTATACTTCCTTTGTGTGAAGTATAAAGGAATCATCCGAGGATTGTTGATTGTATATCTATATACTCCACTTAAAACAACTCATTCATAGAAACATTCATAAATTTATATACATTGTGTTACTTCATAGTACACAACAAAAGTGAAATCAAGAAATTATATGGCCTTCAATTATTTTGAGGCCTGGTGTCATGCAAAGATAATATGTAATGATCTTGCAGACCATGTACTGTTGGTATCGGAATGGTGAAAATGCTGAATTGATTCCAACACAGTAGTGATTTAAATCTCTGTTGCATAAAAATCCTTTTGTTCTGCATATCACTTGTAAGCCATTGTTTTTTGGTGTATGTAAATTTTGAATTAAACTGAAATCTTTAATTTGTAATTGGTGTATTGAATCGAATGGTAAGAATTGTGATGCACTAGACTTTTCAGTGCACCGCACAGCCTTAGATAACTCATGATAAACGTACAGTGCATATCAATATCATACTATGCAGGTAAATCAGCTGCAGTCAGAGGTGGAACGATTACAGAAAGATAATGATGATCTTACCAAAAAGATGGAAAAGATGTCTGCTGACCATGGGAAACTTCAGGAGTATAGTAAACAACAGAAGGTGCAGTTAGAACAGCAGCATGAGAAGGTCAGGGCACTAGAGGTGGACATTAAAAGACAAGGGGACAGTGGTGACAAGATGCCCAGCACTACTTCAGCAACCTCAGCTGGTAATTATTTACATAATTTGGCCACGTAGTCTTCCAGCAACTTCTGGTCATATCTGCTCTGAAATGATTTATTTGTGTCTGCACTTTGTATACTTGTAGATCTTTGTGGTTGTATTTTATGTATATGTCAAGCTTGAGGACCATGAAAGTAAGAGAAGGGCAACTACTTTGATCTCGGTCTCGATATTTTAATGCTTGTCATAGACGGGTCATATTATCGTATGACGCAGTGCGTCTTTTTGGTCTGTCAACACCTTGTGTATAAGATAAATAGTACTTAAAAGGTTAGAATCACAGAGTTCCTGAAAACTTACTTTCGATTTTAGAAGCAGGATACTAGTACAGGTGACTCTCGATGGCTCAAACGTTCGATCTCTCGAAGTGAAACCGCGGTCCTGATTTTTCTCTCTATATAACTTAGCAAATTTACGGGTTTCATCACAATTCCAGCATGGCAACTATTGCACAGCAACTTCTCTCCCACAAACTGATTAGTGATACCGAGCAATCTGGGGAAGGACCCGGTCAACCCGGGGGGATAGCCAGATCGGTAATTGCTACTCAGCGTTGCATTTTACGTGAAGCCTCTTAGTGTTGTAACTGAGCAATCTGGTGAAGGACCCGGCCAATCTGGGGGAATAGCCAGATCAGAGATTACAGCGCCTAATGCAATATTTGCATTAGGAGGCAAGGACGTAAAACAGAAGTTGAATGTAAAGAATATAGAGACAGTACGAGGCTATCCTGGCTATAGAGAAAGGCGAGAAATCAAAGACTACCATTGCCAAAGACTTTCGGGGTTCCAATGAACACCCTGTCTACATGGTTAAAAAAGAAAGAAAACATTATAGACACTTCACCAGTTCAACTCCCAAGAGGAAAAACACAAGAACCCCTACATTTAATGACGTAGAATCCGCCAAGGATAAAAACATTCAAATATCTGGCCTCATGCTTTCCACTAAAACTAAGGAATTTGCTGATTAATTGAACGTCACAAATTTCAAGGCTTCTAGTGGTTGTCTCGAGAAGTTTAAATCTCGTCAGGACATCTCATTTAAGAGAGTGTGTGGGGAAGAAAAATCAGTAGACGCCAAGTCAAAAAGTTACCTCAAATTTTTAAGACATTCAGTCCAGACGACATCTACAACGCCGATGAACCGGACATATTTTCAAGATGTTGCCAGACAAAATCCTAGAGTTTAAAGACAGCGATTGTCATGGTGGAAAGAAAAATAAAGAGGGAATAACAGCTATGGTTTGTGCCAACATGAGTGGAATGGACAAGCTAACCCTTGTCATCGACAAGCCAGCCAACCCTAGATGTTTTAACCATGTGAATTCCTTGTCGGTTGAGTACCACGCCAACAAAAACTTGGATGACATCAGAAATAATCAAGAGACTGGGTAAAGAAGCTGGATGAAAAGATGAAGAAAAATTGAAAAGAAAGAGAAATATTGCATTAATAATAGACAATTGCTTCACCCATTCAAAGATCCCAGGCCTCCATGCTGTAGAACTCATATTCCTGCCGCCAACACATCAAAGAACAGCCCATGGATCAAGACATCATACAGAACCTTAAAGTCCACTACCGGAGACAAGTGCTATCAAAGTTCATATCTGCAATTGACAAAATTAAAAAGTCAAACATTAACCTGCTCGACGTCCTGTATCTCCTTAGTCAAGCCTGGAACTGCATAACTTCAACTACAGTCTCAAACTGCTTTAAACATACTGGATTTACAGAATCTGACCCCATGCCACTCGAAGAAGACTGAGATTAAAGACAGCATCCCCCTGGCAAAACTGAGAGAACACGGTCTAAACCCAGAGATTCTTGAAAAGTTCACAAGCATTGACGACGACATCGAGATCTGTGCCGACCTTACTGATAATGCCATCATAAGAGAAATTAAGGTGCACATCAGCTGAGTCCATGGAAGAAGATAAAGTAGCTGACAAATGAGACCCTTGTCCGTCCCCTGACTGTAGACGGAACGACAGCCGCATGTAATGTAATGAGACGGTACCTAGAACACTGAGAAAACAGCCAAGACATTCTACATCACCTTAACATAATTGTTTACATTATGAATAAGACATTCTACATCACCTTAACATAATTGTTTACATTATGAATAGTGACAAGATCATCCCAGCAGTCCAAAAAGTTACTTTAAAATATAGTGAACAAAAATGGCATTTGTATTTTGTGTATAGATCTGAGAGACTTGTTAAATTTCTTGAGTTTGTTCTTCATGTAAAGTTAACTCTAAAACATTGTTTTACTCATTTATTAGAATTTTTGCTTTGTGTACAGTGTGAAATTATGCTTTGTATAAAATTGTGTTTTCTGTGTAGCTAGCGACAGTAAAGCTTAATCGGAAGTTTTATATGTATGCTTATCATACCACGAGTAAAGAACAAATAAATACATGAATTTTAAAATCTTTTTATTAATGCAAAATAAGGTTCTTTATTTTGAAATCCAGTGAATTACCTGACAAATACGAAGGAAAACGTGTCAAAACGATCCAATGATCTTACTGGTAAACTTTTCCGGTTACTGAACGACAGTCAGACCTTCAAGGTCAAACTTGCATGGGTAATATATCGGCACAACACAAGATAAAAACAATACTACATGTAGTAAGGGTAGGATAGTCTAACATCACACACATGATAGACATATTTAACCATCACACACATGATACATGTATTTAACCATCACACACATAATACATGTATTTAACCATCACACACATGATACTATTAGTTATACAGTTAGTTAGTGACCTGATACGGAAAAATACATGGTGTGAAAAGAAAACCCGTATCAGGTGAGGCGAAGCCGAGCCCGATATGGGTTTTCTTTTCACACCATGTATTTTTCCGTATCAGGTCACTAACTAACTGTGTAACGAATTTATCACGTCGAAGACCTCTAACTGTGTATGTGGGGGGTCTATATCATACAACTTAGTCAAATGTCTTTCATTTTGACACGGCTTCAAGTCGAACCCGACGATAAATAAAATTACTCGCCCAATACGGATTTTACTCGCATGATACGGTTTTTTTCACGGCGTCATGTGACCAAGATCTGACCAATTAGATTTCAACAATTTTGTCTGAGGCGTGATAAATGGATTGTATTATGATAGCGTGCAGTCTGTCTGTCGGTCTGTCTGTACATCTATCAGGAGCTGTTTACAGGGAGAAAAGGTGCTAAAAAAAAACTTTGATGATCAAAACTGGTACACATATACAACATTCCCCATAGCAACAGGATTATGTTGGTTGTTTCTTAATGTGATACTTTATTTGTACATGTTCCCCATGGTGTCTAAGTGCCAAGTACATGTATATTTTGAAAAGGAGTGATTTTATTAGTTACTGCACATGACACCATATAGTATGGTAATAAAGTCTCTCCATTCCTCTCTGTCACTAATTAACTTCTTGGATGTACCTCAGCTTGTTCTCCCCATTCTCTCTCTCTCTCTCCCTCCCCCCCCCCCCCCCCCCCCCACCCCCACCCCCCACCCAACTGTTTGTCGCCAAGTGACTTTCTTTTAGTTAATGCAGAGAGATGGAGGGTGTAAAATAGCTTGTGGTCACTTCTCCTGTATAGCTTATCTGATAGACTTGAAACTTTGTTGTAGATGTGCATATTGTCAGGGCGTGAGGAATCCAATTATTTTCCCTAAAGTTTTAGTGAATCTAAGAGGGGTGGAGGATGTAAAAGAGCCTGTGAACACTCCCCTTCCTATATGCCTTGTCGCATAGACTTGAAACGTTGTACAATGCTTCATTGCCATTTGCAGAGTTGATCTGTTTTTATGACATGTTACTCTAACCCAACTTTTATTTGTGAGAACTTTATTTTGATATTTACCAGTGATAGACTGGTTCATTAATTTGCATGATGATCATGATTTTAAACAAATAAATGAAACATGAAAGGACTTGTTTGCAGCAAGAAATATTCACGAAGACAAGGTTCTCGAATTACAGTTGATATTCTACGTTTTGTATTCATAAGCAAACGTTTTTGAAGTTTTGATGAATTCTTTTTCCAGCCAGTGACAACCTGCTACAGTTGGAGATAAAGAAATGGAAAGATCTTCATGAGCAAGATATGGCAAAGATTGAGAATATGAAACAGGAATATGACACAATGGCAAAACAGGTGAATTACTGCATATAATGGTGAACTGTCGTGAATTATACCCTTTCTGATTGTTTTCCTGCTTTTGGGATTGGAGTTTGTCTCACATTTGGTTTTTCTCTTATTTTCAGAAGATTTGATGTCTTGTTATCATTTTTACCTCTTTATTTTCTCTATAAATGCATGTTTTGTTTTCATGTTAAGAAGTTTTGGTCCCATGCATGACACTTTCATGTTTGTCAACTGTCAAAATAAGCAAGTGACAGGTCAAACTCTGCAACTATTGGGCAGAAAGTGTCAAAAGATAAGTTTCATTTCAGTTATCTTGATTATACATATGTCTTTTGAATGTTAATGAAATCACCTCCCTGTCCTTCTGTGCGGAGGTTAGGGGAGGTAAGGCCTTCAGGACTCGTGTACAGCTGTCTTAATTCATCACATTACACGTTAGAGTTACCGAGAAATAACAAATTAAGATATGAAATAAAAGGTATTTTTTCGAATCCGAAACGTTGCATATTCCATTTTAAACATTTTACACATAAAGTTAAGTATGAAAACCAATTTTAGATTTTAAGAAAATGCATTGTTTCCTTCAATGAATACTGATATTTCATGGAAAATATTACTGTACACAGTCTAAAGAGCATTTATTTCTTTTGATATGGAAAACTAAGTAGATATATAAGTGTTGGTATACTAGTGAACTTTGTTGCAGTAAAAATGAATACAATACACTTGCAATGTACATATGTAGTGCTGAACTTCCTTATCTTTCTAAAACAATTATTATCAGTTAAATGAATCAAACATTTTAAATGATAGGCAAAATGTTATCCATGTGACTACAAATAGTTTATGTGAGAGAGAGATGTATTTTATGATTTTAGGCTGAAGCACAGATTGAAAAATTGAAAGAAGAATTGAAGAAAAGCCAGTCACACAACACAGAATCTCAACTTAAATTTGATAATCTTAGTCTACTGCAACAGAAAAGTAATGCCGGTTCTGTTGGAGCCCCGCAGCATGTTGAACAAACAGGGATCTTTAATGCAAGGCATGATGAGTTTAGTAAACACCAGAACGGGCACCAGAGGAATAATGACATATTTGGGACTTCCCAGAATAGACCTCGGATTGACCATGATATTTTTGGAACATCACAACCACAGGATGGAGGACGACAGCACCAACAGGGATCCTGTCTACCTGGTACTATTCGTTATTTGATTTCAATTTACCTGTCATCAATGACTGCATGTAGATTTATCACATTAAATTACATATATCACTTTTCACCTGTCATCTGCAGAAAAAGGTTAATGTTTAAGAAATTGTGTTGAATATATGATACATTTAAATCATTTTGACAAAGGAAACTGAATTTAACTTACATTACTGGAGACATTATAAATAGATGTTTTTATTGGGTAGTATCTTACATGTACATAATCTGTACCTCATACCATCACAAGGTAATACTTCGGGCATGACTGATGGTGAGTGGAAAACAAACTTACCTCTCCAGGGTCAGAAGTTCCTACAACAGCTGGAGGGGCAGGTGGAGAAAATGAAGAAAGAACGAGACCAGAAGCAGTTCCAGATGGACAGTCTAGAACAGGTAATGTGTCGTGTTGTCTAGAACAGGTAATGTGTCGTGTTGTCTAGAACAGGTAAATGTGTCGTGTTGTTTAGAACAGGTAATGTGTCGTGTTGTCTAGAACAGGTAAACGTGTCGTGTTGTCTAGAACAGGTAATGTGTTGTGTTGTCTAGAACAGGTAATGTGTCGTGTTGTCTAGAACAAGTAAATGTGTCATGTTGTCTAGAACAGGTAAATGTGTCGTGTTGTGTAGAACAAGTAATGTGTCGTGTTGTCTAGAACAGGTAATTTGTCATGTTGTCTAGAACAGGTAATGTGTCGTGTTGTCTAGAACAGGTAATGTGTCGTGTTGTCTAGAACAAGTAATGTGTCGTGTTGTCTAGAACAAGTAAATGTGTCGTGTTGTGTAGAACAGGTAATGTGTCGTGTTGTGTAGAACAGGTAATGTGCCGTGTTGTCTAGAACAGGTAATGTGTCGTGTTGTCTAGAACAAGTAAATGTGTCGTGTTGTCTAGAACAGGTAACGTGTCGTGTTGTCTAGAACAAGTAATGTGTCGTGTTGTCTAGAACAGGTAAACGTGTCATGTTGTCTAGAACAGGTAATGTGTCGTGTTGTCTAGAACAGGTAAACGTGTCGTGTTGTCTAGAACAGGTAATGTGTCATGTTGTCTAGAATAGGTAACTGTGTCGTGTTGTATAGAACAGGTAAACGTGTCGTGTTGTCTATAGTTGTCAAGTGCTCCAAACCAATTTTTGTCCTTTCAAGTAATAGTCCCACACAGGGTTCGAACCTAACTTTTCAAGCACTAGTCCGTACGGACTAGTGACTCTTAATGTTCATTAGTGCACAAAACATTTCGCAAGTCCATCCACTTTATCATATACAATGATAACATAATTTATTTTCATTCAGTGGTATTTAATCAGATGAAACCAAACATATTACAGTTGCAAACAATTCAGTTTCTGACACCTACATTAGAAAAAGACAACCATACTTCAGAAGCATACAATGACATCTGAAACACTCGTGTAATCCCTTTTATAGACCTCTTTTTGGAAGGTCAGCATGTCATTGTCATGCAGACGTTTAACAATGCAGGTATTTAACCATAAGTTCAAATATCTAAGAGACTCGGAAAATTTGCTAAAATCTTAACCAGTTTAAGGATGCTATGAATAATTATAATAAATAAACAATTACACTGCTATTGGTATCATTTAATTGCACCTTACTATTACAACTGCATGTTTTTCTTTAAAAAGATCCAAACATCAACATGATCTACCATTTTTTTCTGTTGCACGGAATCCAAAATGCTCCCATATATGGAGATTTATGGGTTGCAGTGGGAGAAAAACATGTAATTCAGCGGCACAGTCATCACCACGATTTTCATTTCCGAAAGCCATTTTTAAAACATGATTTTTTAAAAGCCAAATTGGACGGTTCAAATTTAAAGGCCGGGAGTAACCTAGAAAAATTTACACCCCTACAGCAATTAAGCATATATGGCAAGAGGGCAGGGCTAAGCAGTGTTATCAGAATAAGCAGCAGTCTGATGCTTGACTCTACACGTGCTCTGTAGCAGACGATATTTTGAACAGGGAGACTGGCATGATTTATCAAAATAAACTAAAGTTTTCCCGCATTTTTCTACCACTCTGCTCGATCTGTGAGGCACTGAAAGGATGTTTTTACTTTAACAAAACTTCACCCTAAGAACTACAAAATGAATTCATCATTGTTTTATCCATGTCTTTTAGAACATGTAGTTTTTTGATAATATACACAAATATTGGTATATTTGATATACTAATACTTATGATTTTCCTCTTGGTACCTTTCAATTCTGAGAAGAATTTGGGGGAAATTGTAGCTGTGCAATGGAGGACATGTGCATTGAAGAATTATTAAGAAACACTTTGTCCATTATGATATTTGGAGACCTACTATCTGTAATTGTCTCTTTTGACATTGTAATGTCCACACGTAAGAGTCCAGATTGAGAGTAATTTTAGAGTGATGGTTGAACAATTGGACATATTTGTCATCATTGATGAGAGACAATGGGAGTTACACAACTGGCCTAGGAGATTGTTGCTTAATCAGACAAACACCATGCTTGACATTTTTCGAGAAAAAGTACCAGCAATCCTGCAAAACTCTGAAACAGCGATCAGACTGAACAGTCCTAATGAGTTATTTTTATAAAGTTAACCAATTTTTTTAAAGGAATGTGATTATATATCATTAAAAAATAAAATCTGGATTTACCAATGATGTATGAGTAAGTACTTTTTTCCCACGTTGTACAGTGATTTGTTTACATGTTTCCTTTGGTGCAATCCCTCTTATCTAGAACTAGACAATCATGCTCGTGCAATATGTGAGTCAACATCCGGTATAAACAATAACAAAAGATAATCACACCCACAAACTGCCAATCTCTAGTTTGAAATACAAAGAGGTATAGCGCATTTGCTGACGATACGGCCGACTCAGAAATGTAAATGGAAAACACCAGTTTCCAATAATAGACGGGCGTGTTATATTTAAATATAAGGCCAACGTTTTTGATGTTTCGTTAAGCAAGATAAATAACTGCCACAGTTTACAGGCTGTCCAGCGGCCCTAAAATTCCTAAAAATTCCTAATTTTTTTCAGTTTTGCTAAAATTCCTTAAAAAAAATGTCAAATTCAAGGGGAAATCCATAAAAAGCCCTTATTTTTCATGTCAATTCCTACTTTTTTATCAGTCTTGAAAAATCAAAATGCATTCATACAAAATGTGTGTTATTAACGTAGATCGCAGTTCTTATTCAGATAATGCTGATGCAGTCAAAGGCAGTTGACCTGTGGATCCATGTGTCAAGCTTGTTTATTGGTTGTGACTTTGTGATAAAGAGTTGAGATTTTAGGTTATAGCCAATAATAGCTGAGACCATGGAACACTGGAATACGCCCTTCCTGTACTTACATCTTATTTGTGTGTCATGTGAGTTTCTTTATTGTCAAATTTGACAAGGTAAGTCCTTTTAAATAATTAAAACTTCCACAATTTGGTTAAAAATTAATATTAAATTTTAGCCCTAATTTTTTAAAATTTTACCCCTAAAATTTGCCCTTATTTTTTGTCCAAGGGTGCTGGACAGCCTGAGTTTAGCATTACTGACATTTATATAAGTCATTCTTTACTTAATAAACCATTTCCTTATTTGGAATGATTAACAGTACAATATTTTCATAGACCTGTGCATTCATATTACACAACAAGCCTTTTACATATGGCATTACTTAACTCACTGTTCTGACATGACTGCAGCGCCTTTAATAGATGTCATCAGTTCATTTGCCTTTGGTTGATAATTCGAGTGTTTATCTTTGCCTAAATATCATATGACAGTTGCTACATGAGTTTTTATTTATTTATTTTTATTTTGAGAAGTCAAACTGTATAACAGTTCTTTTCCTCCCTTGACTTATTTTTACTTATTACATGCTGTGCATTTGTGTCCTTTTTCTTGTAGTATTTGTTTAGCTTTTTGTCAACCACATTACGGTTTGAAATTCCTGTGCACACAGGAACATGTTAATGTAAACAAGCGGAACTACAATGATCTCGGAATAAATTCCCTTTTTTTAAGTCGTAACTTGCAAATATTAGAAGTTATGATGAAAATGACTAATATTTGTTATAATATATGTATCACATTTTACCCCCCCCCCCCCCTTCAAGAAAACGACCCCAAAAAATGAAAAGCAAAAGATTGAAAAAATATTGGACTTTAACTCGGGGAATGTATGGTTTAAGTGTAAGATTACCAAGCACCTAAACCACTAGGCCACCCAGGCTTGTAAGATTAAAGGTTTAACTTTTGACAAGCTGCTAAATCTCGAGGTAAATTTTGAGAACGATTTTTTCATATTTTATCCATTTTCAACAAGAGGGTCACCTTAAACCAAATTTCCTCAAACGGACTTATATACAGTCATAAGCAGGTAAAACAACTTCAGTGTTTTATTTCTGGTTTAAGGTGGCCTTTCGCAACAGTTTGCAATTTTTTATGCCCATTACGTTACATCTACTATATACTCTATATAATCACGGTGATGTTTATGCTTGTCAAATAAATATACTATCAACATATCGATATCTTTATTAAGTAATTTGGGTAAACACAAGTATAAACTGACATTGTATAGCAGAATATTTGTAAAAAATGATATTCAAGAAAAAGGTATTTATGTAGGCGAAGTTGCATACCAAGTGCGCTATACCTCTTTAGCCCTGCTTCAGATTTTTGAGGCCAAAATTAAAACTTCATGAGAATTTATATCTAAAATAGATATGGCCAATATACATGTATGCACAGTTATGAGGGGAACAAGCATACCCATTTTAAAATTTCAGTACAACAGCTTAATCTTTATTTTTGCAAAATAAGTGCTGCAATCTGAATGTGACCAGAAAATTCATATATTCCACCATTTTCACCGATTGGCTGCTTTTATACCCAACTGATGGCCTTTAATCTGGACCGAGAATACCGAACTGGGTATAGTGTAAAGTATCATGAATCAAACCGTAGCATATTACTGTGATATACCATCTCACGGTTAATTGCAGCCGCTGCACCCTTAGTCCTACTTTTTTTTACTAGTCCCAGACTTACTGACATGAGCTAATTTCGAATCTTTTATCTCTCCTCAAATCTGCACCTCGATCACAAGAAGTACAATGGCATTGCTTACAAATTGAATAAGAATTAGTGTTGATGTCTAAATTCATATCAAGATTTCAAATTTGAGTGACCCCACTCCCGGAAAATTTTTACAGTTTGTGTGGGTTATGTAATTATATTAATTTCATATTACAGTTTTAAATACGTAACTATTTTTAGTGATTTGCTGGACTGAACTGATTGTGATGAAATTCACAAATGTGAGTTTATTCAGAAATACAGCCTCTGATTATACATGTACTGCACATTCTTTAATGCTATTTCATTGTTGTTGGAACTTCTGAAATGCTTGGATTGACAGGACTCTTGTCTTGCAGCCCTATCAGGAAGACGGGGCTTAATAAATCCCTCTTAAGATTGTTCTTTGGCTCTTCGTATAAGTTGGTCTTAAGCCAGTAAGTTTTGAAAGTATGGCTATCTGACATTGTACATGCAAAAGACGAATGAACTTCAGGGGGGGGGGGGGGGGGGGGGGGGGGGGGGGTATAGCAATCACTCTGTCTGTCCGTCCGTCTGTCTGTCTGTGCAGATTCGTGGCCGGGCCATAACTTCTTTGTTCTTTGACTTAGGCATACCATATTTGGCACACAGGTGGATCACCATGAGACAATGTGTCGAGTACCTTTATGACCTTGACCTCAAGGTCAAAATTAAAGGTTTTTACAATGGATTCATGTCAGGGCCTTGACTTCGTTGTTCTTTGACATAGGCATACCCTATTTGACTCATGAGAGTATCACAATGAGACGATGTGTCAGGTACCTTCATGACCTCTATATGACCTTGACCTCAAGGTCAAAATTAAAGGTTTTTACAATGGATTCATGTCAAGGCCTTCACTTCTTTGTTCTTTGACATAGGCATACCCTATTTGACACATGAGTGTATCATCATGAGACGGTGTGTCGGGTACCTTCATGACCTCTATATGACCTTGAACTTTGACCTCAAGGTCAAAATTGATTATAGGGTTTTGACTTAGTCATACCATAAGACATGGGTGTATCACCATGAGACTATGTGTCATGTACATTTATGACCTTGACCTTTGATCTCAAGGTCAAAGCTTTAGGTTTATGTCATGGATTTGTGTTTGGACTATATCTTTCATTTTCTTCTACAAAGGCATACCATATTTTTACACTCAGGAAAGAGGTAATTTAAACCTATTAACAACACCCTTTAGGAGATTGGGGTAAGCGGGGAGTATTCTTAGTGAGCATTGCTGACAGTACCTCTTGTTATGTCAGAAACAACACACATGTACATTATGTTATATGTATGTAGTATGGAAACTAGATAGAAAAGAATTTATCTGACTATTTCAATTTTTACTTCGTGGGTCAGTAATCTAAAAAGACAAAGCTCAATGTGAAGATACAATGCTAATTTATTCTTAATGAGCTATAGGGCTGGTTTGATATTGAAGTAAACAATTTACAGTTTGTCGTCAATGCTTACAGTATCAAAAACATGGAATTTCTTACAAGTGACAGAAATAACTTATAGGCTATAGAAATACAGAAGAGAAAAGTAGAAGAAGAGAGGAACACAGCTACATCGCTGAAGCGTGAAATCCAGCAGTTGTCCGAGTCTTGTGAGGAACTGGAAAAGATGCGTCAGAAGACTACACAGGAGATCCAGACGAAAGACAACCGAATTTCTTGTCTAGATGGACAGCTGTCACACACCAAAGCTCAGCTTGACACCCAAACTCAGAAAGTTTGTATTCTTGTATTCGATTTTTATTTCCAAGTAAATTTTGTTTTTTAAATGTAGGTGAGAGGAAAGGAAAAATGAATATTGATACAGAGTATCTAATCAGTGTAAATCCAAGGACAAAGAAAACAAATGACATGGTGCAGCATTTTTTATGCAAATGAAACACACAAAGGGATTTAGACGGGATATATCTGCACTATGTCACAAATGTTCAAGACTGGGTGAAAAAACTATTAAAAAAATATTCAATTGATATGGCTAAAGAATTTGGATATGCTTGGTGCCAGTAGCATAAAGAAATCTTTAGAATTTTTATGTTAGAATCCGTTTTAATCAATATTAGCAAGGCTCAATATTACACATGTATTTGTGCTATATCTGAAATGTATCTTTAATTTAAAATATCAGTCTGATGTGTTACATGTTGTAGAACTCTAAGCTGGAACTGGAGTTGGAGAAAATTAAGAACAATGAACAGGATACATCACATAAAATAGACCAACTAATGACAGAGAAAACCAAGTTACAGCAACAGCTGGAAGTCGCTACCAAGGAAGTCCGACAGAATCAGGAAATCGTCAGGTAAATATACTCATCTACAGCTGTACTGAGGAAGTCCGACACAACCAGGAAATCGTCAGGTAAATATACTCATCTACAGCTGTACTGAGGAAGTCCGACACAACCAGGAAATCGTCTGGTAAGTAACTATACTCACGTACAGCTGAACTGAGGAAGTCCGACAGAACCAGGAGATGTACTGTATACATGGTTAGGGCTGTTCCATATGGGGTATCAGGGGAAGGCAGTTTTTAAAAATCTATGGGTGGTTCACACTGGTGGGATATTGATTCTAGGGTGGGTGACTTCCGCATGAAAATTGCTTCTATGGATTGCTATTTTACCAAACCACATACCAGGGTAATCTGAGAAAATGATCAGAAGAACACACGATTGACAGAGGCAATCTTGGTGCTCTGTAAATTATGTTTGAAAGGGAATTACATGGATTTCATACTGAAATAAAGTTGATACATGTATCAAGATGAAAAAAAGAAAAAGTATTTTTTGTTGTATGATGTGAAAAAAATTGATTTGAGAATATTTATAAATTTTACGTTTTGAATAAATAAATTTGCCTCCGAGTCTATAAGTTCCTATAAAGCTTCATTATTTGCCTCTATTGGTGGATAGGAGTGTACCAAATTAACTTCTATGATTGGTCATCCTAATTTACCCCCCCCCCCCCCCCTCCCCCCAATCCCATGTATATTCACTGAAATATCAGATTATTTCCTTCTCGTGTTTATTTTGCTTTAGAAGTGGCGGATTGCTCATTAACACAGCTGAAAAGTACGGCTGAAAAAATAAATTTCCAATAGTTAATCTGAATGAGGACAAATATATACACTGTAATCTACACAGTTTCTCACGTAACTTGTGTGTGACGTCATAGTT